>NC_083597.1:60309423-60612454 GCF_020882245.1 Rhopalosiphum padi | reverse complement strand
TATATGGTATTTATGCTATTTTAAGTGGTATAATATTTATATAATATCATTAGCAGGTATTTTTATGCTGAGTCATATAAAAATTGAATGATTAATGGTTCAATAAAATTTAATGAACCAATCATGGACCACTAAATTATGTTTAAAGGCTCAATATTAATTTATTAAATGTTTAATGATCGATTTTTTAATTTTTAATAATAAAAATTATTCAGTTAGACAAAAAAAATTGAAAATGTAATACAAAGTTATTTATAAGTTTTTATTAATAGGAATAAAAAAAAGGCTGATTGTAAATTCACAAAAATACTTTAAAGCATTTAATGTTCAAATTTTAACGAATTTCATAAATATTGCAAAATTTACCAAATTATTTTGTATTTACAAAATTATAAAATATTTAATATTCATACCTATAAGACAATAACATTTTAAAATGTAATAATAAATTCCTTATAAGTTTTTCTTAGAATTCAATAATATAAAAATATGACGAGTTGCAAATTTTTTTAGATTCGCTTAAAATTAAAATAGAAAATAATCAGTCTAATATATGTATATATATATATGTGTGTGTGTGTGTGTGTGTATGTATGTTTGTATGTGAATCATTAGCATATTATTTTACAAGGGAAATAATTTTTGTATTTGCATTATTTGAAAATGAAATTTATTTATTTTTTTATTTACAAATTTATAATTCTGTTTAGTCGTCGACTTGTGGATATAAAATTTGTATTTGATTAAAGATTGTCCAGTAAAAACCAAAATCATATAAAATGATTTGATTGTTCTTTTAATATTTTAAAAAGCGAGTAAAGGATTTCAATATTCATGGTTATTTAAATATAAAATGTGTAACATTGAAACAATAATTCAATCAGATATTGATGACAAAAACAAATTTCCAATTAATAAAGCATTGAAAATGCATCTATTGTAGTTATTGGAGATTTCAGTGTTATAAAACATCTAAAAGAAGTTATTTCTTATGGTCCTACATGATTAGTGGAGAAAGTAGAATGTAAAAATCACCTATTTCGTAATTTCAGTAATTTTCAAAAATACCAAGTATCCAAAGCTTTTGAGGTAGTTTATTATATTCAAATTATTCAATCGATTAAATTCCCTTTAGCAATTCAAAAAGCGATATGGTATCGAAAAAAATTAAGGACGATAGAGTAAGAAAAAATACCTAACTTATCTAATTATAAAAATACTTCATAAATTCTATGTTATTAAATGTTTATTCAAAAAATTAAAATAATGATTGAAACTATTGATAACATCGTCGATACTAACTAACGTCTTGTGTTAGATATTATTGATATTAAAATAGTTTTTACTATGTATTAGGTCTGAGGTCAACACACATAATAAATATGATAGATATATTTGTAACAATAAACAAGATATTGGTGAAAACTTAGTGCTAACTAGATTTAACTGTGAATTAATGTCAGAATTTAAATTGGTGGCCCAACGACTTATTAATAATGCTACAAATCTATTATGTGATGTAAGATGTAACAAAAAGTATTTGTCAATAATCCAATAGTGTGATTAATAAGTTTATTACGGAAAAACGAATAAACTTATCAGTTATCACAGATAAATTCCTATAATACTCCTGTAAAGACTGCAATTGTATTGTTCAATTTTGGTGGAGCGTTTCTTAGTCATATACACACACACACACACATACAAATACACAGTCGAGTCGCGATAACTTAAAGTTGAAGGGAGATATAAATTCGCTTCGAGATATTTAACTCGATTTCATATTAATTTATATTTTTAGGAGAATAAAAAAATTTCAAGTTGTCAAGTTTTTCGAGTTATCGCGACTCAACTATATTAACAATAGTTCAGGTAGACATATCAGTAAATCACATAATTATTACATATTATGTCATATTATATAATATAAGTACTCGGTACAGGTATGGTCGTATAGACCAATTGCACCTAAAATAAAGTTTTTTGTTTAAGGTCACTGTATCAATTCGCTTGTATTCAAATTTGCTTACTTTCAGGTATGAAAATATTGTTGTTAGATCTAATTCCATCAACATCAACATAAAAAATCTACACACTAAAATACTTTAAAATGAAAAACTTATTGATTAATTGATTACTGGTTCAGTGGCTGCATGTTATATATAATATATTTAAAAAAGTATCGGGAGTTTTATGAAAAACGTGTATTATTACGTACCTACATTTTAATCACACAAGTACAGTAACTTGATAAATGTTAAGAAAAAGAATTATTTATTTATATTATATTATGTTTTATGTATTAATACTCGTAAAAAACCGGTTAGTGTATTCAATTATTATATAATTACAACTAATAAGTTTTTCTTAGGTATTGTAAAATGTTTTGAGAGCAATTGGTCTATCGACCCTAACATGTTTAGAGCGCAATTGGTATATAAAAAAATAATTTTAAATGCAACTGGTAAACCGTCACTTATTACTACATCCGTTGACTATTTAGATAGTCACATGAATTAAATTGAACTTAACTATTCCAAATACTTTGTGTAAAGTACTCGACAATTTTTTTGATTTATAGAAAAATAGTAAAAATGGTGAAAATTATATGGATACCTACATTTATAGTATATAGTTTTTAATAATATATACAATATATTATATGTACTTACCAGATAATAACTAGGTATTCAAAAATATTTATAAAACAAATCAAGTTAAGTAATTTCCAAAAATTGATTATGTATTATTAATATGTATTTATTGATTAGTTATTAAATATATACATATAAATTGATTTATGAGCACTTTTGAGCACAGCCATATGTATCAGTCAGAATATCAATCAATCTCTAGGTGCCACAGAATTTTATTTAATCCTGCATTTAATTATTATGCTCACTTTATTTTTCTGTAATCAAATGAGGCCTTCTCTATAGTTGTCAATTATGATCAACGTAGTGGTATAAATTTAAGTCTCAAATTATTTCAAAGTATTTTGTTTTGAAAATATTACCAAGTGTTTTTATTTAATTCAAATTATTTTTTAGTAAAAAAAAAATACGATTCTGTTACAGAATGGCATTAAAATGCTCGTTATAACTCTGGTGAATCGCGCGCACGTCTGCGAAAACCCTATATTTCGGGTTTTCCTGTACAGATCCTTCCCCACTATTCTTGGTCATCGCTTCTGGTCAAGCGATGCGCAACGTCGTATTTCTATGGTTCACACGCTCTCGGGTACATTCATACCACGATCCTACTATTTAGTATTTTATGGCATCCGGATGACGTACTACCCATACTCGAACTCGGCGACCATCATTACTACCGTTAAGACTGGATTTCCTATAAAATTCTATTCTATCGTATTAATTGATTGTAGGACTACGATAAATTGCTATTGTAATAAATATGCGGATTGTGTTCGATCATTTCCCAATTTACAAAGTGTGTTTCCTTCCTTTTATTATTATTCAGTATTTTTAGGCCTAACGTGTTTCCATTTTCCCAACTCAGGTTTTATTAATACCTACCTCTAATTAAGTATTTGTTTAAGTCAACACTCTGTATCGCAATATCTGTATTATTATTTATTAGGATATCAGAGCACATAACACTATAATATTTACTAATTATTAATAATGGCAAAATGTATGAAGTGCATTGCAACCTAATATATACCTACAAATTGTGCTATAGTATTATGCGCTACCGTGAATTTTACTGTAAAACTTATTTCCAACTTAAAAAATATTTATGATACTCCTGAACTTTTTACAAGGTATTTCCGATGAGTCAAAAACAGAAAAAGAAAGAAAGAGAGGGTGTGGGAGAGAGAGAAAGTGATGGATACAGATAAACAGACAGATGCGACAATACGCAACACGACACAGTGAGATCAGCAACTTTTCACGTACTTCAGGGCATCCACGCTGTAGGCCCAAAGGCTTTTACACTATATACCTATAAATTACGATCTAGAGGATTTGGCTCCATTTTCATTTAAACACAATCCGAGATCACGTAGTCGGAAATCCTTCTATAGCCCCCAGGATGGCCTGGCCCGTATTAACGTTGAACAGACCAAAATCCTTTTGTTACGTGTCAATGTGTATATATATATATATATATACAACATAGAAACATTACGACGTTTTCATTAGGATAATTGATTTGCAAACGACCTGCGGCGGTGGCCATAAAACGGATTAATCAGTTCTACATAAGTCTAAAACGCGGGTGTTACCCGATATAGAGAGTGATATTATAATAATGTGAAAAAACTGTTTTTGCATTTTAACTCTGGCCCCGTGGTGTGAGTGAATCAAAAAACAGAGTGTATCGTTTTTGGCGACCAAACACCTGCTTTGTATATATAAACGCTCACTCGCCCCTAAAAAGGACGCGCATGCTGTAAAAAAAAAAAAAAAAATCAAAATCTGTCATCGTCAAAGGAGAGTGACGGAATATTATACTACGTATTATTATATTTTCATCGAAGTCCTATATACCTATAGGTATAAATATTATACATCAATTACTCGCGTTGTCGGCTCAAATCATAACGCACAAAGGAGATTGATCAGACGAAAGTTTTATGAACGGCGCCGCGCCAAACATGGCACCCTTGCAAACGGCATTTTCTGCAGCGCTCCACCGCCGCTTGGTCCCCACCTTAATTAACGTACAAAAGCCCCGCGGCCAGGGATCGGGCGGGTGTCGGACGGGAGCCGATGGCTTTTCACCTTTGTCCTAGATTACAACCGGCCTGACGAAATGCAATTTTAATAATGCGACAAACGAGCCGTTAACTCATTTGTCAACATTATTTGTACCTGTATTATTATTATTATTATTTTTTTTTTTACTTTTAATTATTTTTATAGTATCTCGTAGTTTTCTTCTTTATTTATTATTACACTCTCGTTATTATTATTATTATCATTATTATTATTATGTGACCAATAATGTCTTTGAGGAGATAACTATATAAATATTGTTTTCACTATTGTCATTTTTATTACTTACTGGGTTTTTTTTTTAAATTATACTCAGGTACAAAAAAAATAATAATTTCATATTCGTTAAACACAACAATAGAAATTCATAATAATTCTGGCATAACGTCTTTTTATTTAGACACTTATTCAACAAACTAAAAATTAAATTGGTTGTCATTTTGTTGATTTATATAACTGTATATATTTATCATTAATAAATTACTGAGCATATTTTATATTTTAAAATTTATAATTATTTTTTTTTATCCTTAACGGACAATTGACATTTATTTTTTCATGAGAACTTAAATTTAAACAAGTATTATTTGTTTTATAACTACTTGTAATTAAAATTATTTCATAATATTTTTACTTAATTCATTTTGATTTTTATGATAAATATAAATTATCTACGAGTATATTATTATATTAATATTATACAATATATTCAACTGTATTCTTGGCCAATAAATTATTATTAATCTTATAAAACATATTATAATGATACCTAATCAAATTTCTATTTTAGTAACAGGTAGATTTTTTTGTAGTATTTAATGATGATATTCAAAATAAAAATAATTTTAAAAAAAACTCTATAATAATAAATAAATAAAATATATTCTGTAAAACAAAAAATATCCATTTTATATTTTATATAATTTAAAGAATAATAATTATTAAAATTACCCAAATTTAAATTTATAATATTACATTTTACATTTTACAGATACCTATTTATCTTTTTCAGAATAATAAAAATAAAGTACAAAAAAATATTTTTTTTAAAAGCATTAAACGCACAATAAATTCTCACACAAAAATATAACAACTATAATAAGAATAATAATTGAATAATTATAAAGAATAATAAAATTGTCACTAAATCGTCACAGATCACATACAATATCTAAACCTAAATGTATAATTTTTTTATGTACAAATTCACAAAATTAGGTATATTATGTAAGTAAATTGTGTAGTGTGCCGTTCATTCATACAACGAAGTAATCTCGATATTATAATGATACTCTGGATCTGACTCTAAGTCGTAGCAAAAAGTATGCAACTACTCTGGTGATCAGCAGAGTGATGACTAATGCATATACATCGTAGTTGAAATGATCAGTGGTCATGGCGACTTCATCTAAAAACTTTGTTGGATACTTGTAATGGCAATACAAAGAGTAACATGGCAAAATGCCACGTTTATCGTAGATAGCGGCGACTAGTGCATCCAAACCATATCTCAAGAATGATATTTCCGTTCCCCACTTCAATAGATATGGTATATCGCGGAGATTCACACCAAAGCCACTGAACACCATCAACAAAACAACGATAATGGGTCCAACGAAGTTACCGTTCTATATAAATTACATAACAAGTAAAATTTTTGTTTATCCAAAACTAGTTTCCATATATTATATAACGTATCATTTTATTAAAGTGTTATCATAAACTATAATAATATATATGAGTAGATACTACCTTCAAATAGGATATGCATTTTTCTATAGATTATATCAAAGAATAAAGATGTTAAATACTTGAGAATGTACAAAAAAAAAAATTAATCGATTGGTTGGAGTGCAAAATATGATGATAATATTCTTTATATTATTTAGATTTATCATTAATATTCTAGGTTTATATTTATGTTTATGTTTAGGAATTTATTTTTTGAAATAAAAAATAACTTTTCTATTATAACGGCTTATTGCCGCAAAATACTACCTACAAGTTATACGGTAGGTATTATGAATGCTATGTTAGGTAGGTATATTGTATTTGAACAAAATATGAGTTTATACGAGGGCTATTTCGAAATCAACCTACGATGTGTTACAATTTACTAGATATGGGCACCTCATTCACGGCAATAAAGTGATAAGTGATGGTTCGATTGTGATTGGTGTAGACAATTTAAAAACCAGATACATAGATGTGCATAATGAAAAGGGGGTCAAGGGCGCAAATTGATCATGACCGAAGACGCGATTCACCAAGTTCAATAAAATATGATTTCAGATCTTTCAACAAGATTTTCCAAAATTTCGCGCAGTACTCTACACAGAATTTTACCTAAAAACTTGAGTTATCACAAACTGATTATAAATGGTTAAAAAATGTCAAACCCAATTGGTAATAATATAACTACATCATATACGAATATATAAAATAATAATATGAATGTCCATTTCATTACTTACAATAACGCTAAACCAAGCACCAATAATGAATCCTAAACTCTGAGAAATAAGAACCATTAACCAACTAATGAATGTAAACATGCCAAATCTATTCCACTCCAATGGTTGTCCTGTCATTAAATAAATGATTACGGAAAATATCAAACAACCAAGTGTCTAAAACAGAATAATAATAATATTATTGCTTACAATATAAAACAATTAATAATTATTAAGTATTTTCTTACCGTAATTGGAATATCAAGTATGTTCGTAGCGATATAGTATGATTTTAATGAATACCATCTATTAAAATGTTCTTTTGTCAGTATAGAGATTTCAGCAGGAACTTAAAGGACATAGTTAAATTTATAATAATATAATTTAATTTCAATATTACTATAAATTATATTAAAAACTTACAATTAATAATATTTAACATCAATGTTGATCCAACGTGATGCATGAGAATGGAAAAAAGTAAATTATAGTTGTCGAAAATTTTACTGCCATCATCGCCAATTTGTAAAAATAGTGTACCTAATAATAAACTTACTGTTATATTTACACCTATTCGTAGATAAGTCAAATCCTAAAGAAAATAAATATTCCAATTATTTGTAATACATTTAAATAATTCATACTTACTACTTACGTTCATAAAAAAAAGTTTAAATGTAATTTAGTCAATTTAGGTGTATTGAAAACTATATCAATAGTTAAAAATTTATAATATAATACGCGTAATATGTGGGAAATAAAATTTAAAACTCAACCATACAAAATTTAATTAAGCTAAATTTTTTTAATCTGATAACAGATTACTTATTTATCATAAAAATATACGTTTATAGATAATTAATTAAAAAAATAATAATTTGTTTTACGTATGTATTATATTATTTTAAATTCTTAACAATAAATATTAAATAAACTTATTTTCAACATACCGGATCTCTTTTACATTTTAAAACTCCTCGATGTAACAAACATTTCAATTGGTTATAAGCAGAAGTTTCATGGACCACGTCGACTTCTTTTGATATTTTTTGAGTTTCGTTCACTATAAAAAAATATTTTAATTAATAGATTATTTTCATGATTATGTTTATATTTTTAAAATGCAAGTGTTAATTTTCGAATTAAACATAAAGATTTAAAGTCTTAGATTTGTAATTTGTCGTCTTTAATTCTTCATTATTTTTTTTTTTTTTAGTCAATTTTAGGATATGATTTAATGAAAATTATTATTTTGTTATAACAAGAAAATCAGTGTTACAATACCTGTAGGTGTGTCATTGATGGCTAGTAAATCAGAATGTCCTGTCCATGTTAAACACTTCCCATTTTCGATTTCCTTTGCCATTTTTTGAATTTTGTCGTTTCCGTGATCGCCACAAGCCAATTCGATTACTATATAATACAGCTTATTTAGTAAGGCATGGAAAGAGTTACTTATTATTGTATTCTATTATTTTACCAAAATCAGCTGGATTGTGATAAATGGGACAGGGCAATTCGAGTTTTGATAGGTATGGTATTACATTGCCGGTAGACCCTTGGTACAAACATGTGCCTTGCGAAAGAATATAAACTTGATCAAACATTTGGAATAGTGATGCACTAGGTTGATGAATTGTGCATATTATAGTTCTTCCCTGATGAGCTAATAATCGTAGAAGTGATATACATTGAGAACATGAAGAACTGTCTAAGCCACTATTTAACCAGAAAAAAATAATAATTAGTTGTAATACGAATGTTAAAAACATTTCATACTTACGTCGTTGGTTCGTCTAGAAACATGACCATTGGATTGTTTATTAATTCTAGAGCTATTGAAAGTCTTTTTTTTTGACCACCAGATAATCTTGCGGTTCTAGTGGCCTTACATTTGTCAAGACCCAGTGTAGATAATATTTCGTCCACCTAAATATAATAAAACTTTACTCAACATTTTCTAAATGTTTGTATTTTAAATTTAAAAAAATTTTACCACAGCATCTTTATATTTTTGAGTCTTGTCCATAGAGAGCTTAAGATTTGCAGCAACGGACATGTTTTCATTTACTGTTAACAGCGGTTGCAAGCGATCATCTTGTTGGATATAGCAAGATAATCTTCGGAAACTATCTAAACGCCTTTCTTCGCCATTTACAGTAACGTTCCCTCGGACACCTTTCAAACTTAAAACAAAAAATGTGATGAATTGAAACGTGAATTTCTTTTGGTTTGTCGTCAAATTGCATACTTATAACCGGATAAAACGTCCAGAAGTGAAGATTTACCCGCACCTGATGGTCCCATAATAGCAACCAATTGATTTGGTGCAAATATGCCATTAATGTTCTTAAGAACATCTTTGGTTCCTATAGTTTCGAAGAAAAAAATATGTATAAATTATTTGTTATAAAAATAATTTTAAATTATTATTACAATTATTTTCAAAAAAATTTAACGATGCTTTCAAAACTGTGCATTGGTGATGAACAAAATATGGATGTATATTGAATTCGAATAAAATTATACAATGCATTACTGCATTAGTATTTAATATAACTAAGTATTATGTGTGAGCATAAAAACAGTTAAAAATCAAAATAATATTTTTAAATTCATCTCGATTAGAATAAACATAGGTATCTACTGTATTGCCAATATATAATTAATAATAATACAGATTTGTATATATGCCGACTGTTAATATTTTTATTACGTAAAATTTAGTTTAGTATTGAATAAAATCAAGATATTATATTATAATATGAGTCTTACTATTAATCTACGAATTTCAATATTATATTATGAAAATTAAAAATGGTACAATAATTTGAGTTATGTGTTAAAAAAACATATCTTATTACTCTTCACATAGAGTCAAACATTTTGTTATATTGCTATATAAATTATGTTATTATTAGTTGTAATTTTATAATGTAGTCTATATACACGCTAACGCTATAAAACTATGATGATTTTTTGTAGATTCTACAATTTAAATTATTTAACTGACTTTCTTAAATATACATAATTGGATAATTTTTGTGTACAGAAAGAATACTTGAAAAATTAGATTAAATTATAAAAAAAAAAACATGTATCAAATTGTAAAGTAGATTCACCTTTTCCAATTCCGAGTGAGACTGTATAGTATAGGTTTTTAAATCTTAGCGTGACTTGGTCTTGTTTCCTGTCTTTGATGAACAGTCCTTTTGGCTCACATAGCCTGTTTGAATCATCTTTCGGCTCCATAGACTCACAGCTAAAACATAAATATGCATATATACAACGTAAATAGTGGCATAATACACTCAAATTCGATGAAAAAAAAATAACTACACAAAATAAAATTATATAGATATCGTCTAAGTTCTTTAATCAAGTTAAAATGCGTTAATGACCACGAACCTGAGGTCGTCAAGGTATAAACATGCACAATGGACGGATATGTACTAATATAATACAAGTTGGGATCTCATAAACGACGTCCCCCACTTAGTAGACAAAATATTCGGTAGTGACAGCTGTTGGTGCGATAAAAGGGTTTGTGATTCCTTTGAAATAACCTATGCATGGACAATGAAATGCTTATCGTAGGCCTATATAACTGTATAAGGACAAAAAATACGGTTGGTTTTTGTTTAACCGTTTTTTTTTTATGTACAGAGTGTTTAAAATAAACACATCAAATACGATTTGTTATGTTTATATTTAAATAGTTAATATAATACTTAATCGATTTTTTTGTATTGATCTTGATTTAACTACTTATTTACGATTACATAATTATGTTTCCTCATAATTTTTATAATTTGAATAATAGTTTAAAATTACGCAATTCAAAATCTTTTACTACCTGCTTATATTTTTTTCATAAAACTAACTAGGTTTATCAATATAATTAACTAATTAAAATTTAGTTTATCCAAAATAAATGTTAACGTTAAATTACCAAAAGCTTACAATACATATATTGTAGTTTGCTTTACGTTTAAAACAAACGTTAAAAGTTAAAACTGTTATGTTATAATCTTATACTAGTTATATATCAAAGTGGAAAATTTTAAATTTCATTACAATTCCTGATTATGAAGCATATTTTCCAATTTGAATAGTCGATATAGACGAATATACAATAGTCCCGAAATTCAACACAACGACCAATAGAAATCAAATTAATTTAAACAATTAAAGAATAAATGGTTTTACATGTTATATCTATATTATTATTATTGTTATTACTAATTATATAAATATATATGAATAGGAATAATACTTAAATTTATTTTCATATATATTTGGTTAGAACTGTCTAGGAATTTAGACATATATAACCTCTGTCCTCTACAGTGTACATGACTACATTCACAAATATTATTATTATTGCTTTTTTTATTGGGTTAAAAGACATAAACATTTGTGGTCATTAGCCTGTAAAATATTATTATTATTACAAATTATTTTAAATGACGTTTGTTTAATCCTGACCACATATTATAAATAAAAATTCTACACCACTTAATAATTTTGGAGATGTCTTGAATATCATTTTGATCCGACATCCGAACAATATATTTGCATTGCCGCATTGGTACATGTGCATAATACACAAATACCACCAATTATGGTTCACGTAAATTTTTGTTTATTAATAACACACCATCAAGGTACTGTTCCCGATGACGAGTAATAAAGGTAAACTATGTAAAATGAATAATAATATAATTCTCAAATTTATTATTTTGTTTAAAAATATAATATTTGTGAACTTAATAAAATTCTCATCTGGTTTAAAAATGATCAAAAATAACTGAAAATCCAGAGTAAAAATTAAGAAACATAAATCTACATTTTATAATCTAATACTGAATAATAATCTATAAAATGCCAAAACTTGGCAGCATTGCCAGGTAAATCGTTAATATAATTAATTTGTTTGGTTATTCTTAATAATTGTCCATAGTGCTAAATCTTCTGAGTATTGTATTAAAAAACCTAAATCGCCAACATTGGCCGAAATATTATTAGGTAGATTAAGTAGGTAGGTAGGTACTAAATATAGTTTATAAATAAAAATATGATGAAACTAATAAGAGTTATTTATGTATACAGTAAACACCTACCTTTTCATTACTATTTACAAAAACAAAGATTACCTCTAACTCAGAATTAAATTTTAAACAAAATGTTTATTATTAGACACAACAAATTCAAACAGTGTTAAAAAATTTTCATTTTAAGATGAGTAACCATCGCTTAATGTATCGTTTCATTACAAACAATAAACTAACGTACAAGGCTCGGTAAATAAAATAAAAAACAATCAGCTTATATATTAGCAATAAGTAATGATCTGTAAAATAAAAATGTATGCAGAAACAGTTGCTTAAGTTCTCATCTCAGAAATAATAAACAATATTACGTTACACCAATAACCATAAATTTAATATGATATCGTATGACGTAGTTAGCTCCTATCTGAAAAAATAACTAAATTAAAATGTCGTTACTATATAGTTAATAAATATTAAATAATATATAGTACCTACGTACTTAATGGATTACAATTCAGCACATTTTACCTGTGCAATTTTTTTATGTATATGATAGAATTTACCAACTACAAAAGGTATCTAAGGTATCTACAACAAATTATAAAATATAAGTATACGTAGCTACTTATTTTTTAGTATTATACTATGATGTCATATTGATTTTTCACTTTTTTAAATACCTAAATTATACATTTTAAGTCATCAAACTTAATTATTATAAATTATAATAGTAATGTTTAATAGACGCAGTTTACCTATATGACTTAGATTTTCAACTATAGCGTATTGACATGCCTACGCCAGTAATTAACACTTAGAAATAATTAAATTTATAGTTAACTGTATACTTATAATTTAAATTACAATGTAGAACAATGCATTATCTTTAATTTGTAAACTCTAAACAAGTTAAGTTCATTATAACGTATTATGTGCATATAATTTGAACAATTAATAATTTTACTTTTTATAATCTAAATTTAATTTAGTAGCTATATAAAATTATATTATATTTTTCTTAGAATATAAATAAATTAAGATATTTAGTTATTTCAGTTAATATTAATTTTCTTTCTTTATCCCAAAATTGCAACATTGAATATAAACATAATAGTACTAAAAATATTTCAACAATTAAACTTCCCTTTTTTGGAACATAGGTACATAGACACATAGTCATATAAAAAAGTAACTCATTTATTAATTACTGTTGTTTTTTTTTTTTAAGTAACATAAATAAATAATTTTTATTTAATACAATTTTTTATACTCATAATTTTAGTAATGTTAGATAATATTAAAAAACATTTTTACTGTTCGAATCTCAATTAAAATACTAACCAAATTCTCATCAATGTAAAATGTTCGTAAATATTTCAAATTACAGTAAATACAAACTATACTTTGTTTTATAAAAATAGTAGGTACCTTTATCAATTATAATCATACAACAAAGGTTTATATACTTTTATATTAATTACGTAATTACTGTATACAGTTCATATCTGAAACGACTGAAACGTAACAATACAGTTCAATCATACGAATTTGGCATATCAATATCTGTAGATGGTACAATGACCAATGAGTAAAACATAAATATTTATTTAATTTTTTTTCATTTATATATGTATATTACTAACATAAATGATAAATTGTATGCATTAAGTATTTTTTTTTTTTTACATACATCGTACATTGTTCAATGTGTTTATGCGTAAATCTATATCGTACATAAAGCATGCTGCGTTTTAATATACGTTTATGCTTAATATAAACCGTTTAAAAAACTAGATCTATATAATATGTATATATAATATGTGTCTAAGTTGTTTAATAAATCTCAAGACAATACAATTTTACTATATTTTCATTATTCCCGGGGATAACTGTAAACAAAGAATAGTACTTAGAATTTACAAAACAAAAGAATTTTTGTATTGTAGTTTCAATAAAGCTGTTATTATATAACTGTTAGTATTAATTCATGATTTATTTAGTCGTATACTCGTATAGTATACAAATTGTATTAACATCTTCATGACGTGGATATATTCGAGAGAAAAACGTACCAATATAACAAAATATAAAATTCAATAATCTAAACATTCCTATTAACCTATTACTTTAAAACATTATTTAACTGATAATAATATAGGTAATATGATTTACAAATATAATATATACAGAAAGATTATAATATTTATGTTAATTAATTACTTAATTAAATTTAATTTTGCGAATTAAGTTATTTATTTAACTTATAAATTTAATTAATAGATACTATATGTATCGATAAGTCGATCAAATAATAATTTTGGATCATATCAACACACTTCAGCATTTTTTTATGTATCGTTCAAATGTGGTTGTAACATTATATTTAATTTCCAAACTAAACCAGATAAGTTATTTATCATTCATAATATAATTCATTTAAGAACAATTTTTAATTTGACGATAAAAACTACTAATTATATCAGAACATAAAATAGGTACTACCTTACTACCTGTTAACATTTAATTCATTAAAATTTTCTGCTAAGCATTTTTACATTATATTATATTCACTGATCATAGTTTATAGTATATACATGTAAAAGCTTAATATTTTAAGAATAAATACATAAATATAAATAAATATTTGTTTGGAAATTAATAAGAAATTAATTGATTAATAACAAAGATTAATTTTAAAAATATTTATAATTTTATGTATTACATTAACTTTATTTTGTTGTTAGGTAATAATCTAAAAATAAAATGTATAAAAATGTAATAATATAAATTTCCGTAGTGAGACTTTTGTCTGGTGGAAATATACATCATTCACTATAATTTCTACAAACCCACTACCTGCAAAAAAGTTAAACATTTATAACACTCTGTATACTAGTTGTTAACAAATTTTTATCACAGTTTATCTGTTTTATTGAAAAAAATCTACTTTTATAAAACTCAAGTATAAATTATATTAAACTAATAAATGGGTTAATATCCTGTATTGATAAGAATTACTTAAGATGCTGATTTGCATATATTATTTTTCTGTATCTACAATAGAAAAATAGAATATTGTTAAGATTCTAATACAAATTTATATGTGGAATTTAACTTAAATTGATAAAATCACATTTTCAGGTAACAAAAATATAACAAATTATTTATGAACAAACTTTAGCAAGAAATTATGATGAAAATAATAATTGGTCTTCCTAAATAATGTTTTCTCCGATAAATCGAATGTATATCATAGATAAAAAAAATATATATACAACAAGTTTGAGCGTTTTTAAGTACAACTTTTATTATAATTACTTTTTTTCAGTTTTGTGTAAATTAAGCAAAAAGGTCTAAAAAAATTGCATGATAAACTATCGAATAGCAATTCTTGAAAAAAAAATCGTACGCATGAGTTGTGTGATGAACTCTAAAAGTTTCAATTTAATCAACATTATTTCCTTTTAATTTTTATAAAATAAAGTTGCATATTATTTTCTCTTGAAATTAATGCATATATTATATATATAAGTATAAATTTGAATAAAGTATAAAAGTTCTCCGCAGTAAACGAACAACGTATACTGAAAATTCACGTTTAAAAAATGAATATACATTTTATAATTACTCTCAATAAGGGGTTGATACAGAAAATAATATAAAAATACATAAAATAAACAAATATAAAAAGTTTAAACATTTAGAATTTAATAACAACACTATTTAACTTAACGTAACTCTTTTCAAATTTTCAATGTAAATTACCTTATTAATGTTAATTTAAGCAGGTGGTCGTGAGTAAATTATATGCTTGAATAATATTGATTCATCGACGTAAGTAACTATTGTTTGATTGACGACTGATCCAGCAAACAACACTCACACGCGACTGACCGGAATATAATAGATATAAGTTTATTACAATTTAATGTACTGACAAAATATATTATTAATGTTAAGAACAGTTTAATCTAAACGGTTGAATTTTGACCTCTGAATATTATTTTATCACGAGACACGTTTCCCACTAGCTAACAACGATGCGCCAACATTTCGAATATAAGCGATTTCAGTTTGGTAATAATAATAATAATAATATATTCTTAGTTTAAATTTTATATAAAATACTATATATATATTAATACTATGTACTAATAATATAATTATTGTGTTGAAACCGCTTAATAAATAAATATTAATATATTATACTCTTTTATTTTGTTGACTAAATCGGATTAAATTAGATAATATTGTATGTATAGGCATATCATAAATGCTTGCAATAATATGTATATATATATGTGTGTGTGTGTGTGTGTGTGTGTGTGTGTGTGTGTGTAATAAATTAATAAAATGATAATTTAAAACTATAATATTATGTAAAGTCTCTAATTCTCCGATAATTTTAAAATAATCTAAATTTATTTTTGAGTATTTTATTCTATTTATAAGAAACATAAAATATTTCTACTTTAAAATATTTTCTAACTACATTCAATCTCATTTTATATTAAGTAATTTCACTATAGAAGTATCAAATCCTCACCTTTTTACACGCAACTATATCTTATACTCATATTTATTTCCCTGCACATATTTATATTTTATATACAAATTATACAGATTCTAAATATTTTATATTTTTTCACTATTAACAGATAATACCAAAAAAATTAGGACAAAGAAAACCTTCAAGGGACTAAGGAATATTTTATTATAAATACTAATTTTAAATCTTTGATAAATTCTATCTAACTTTTTAATTTACTATATTATTTTTATGTAGAATCTTACTAAGAATTACGTTATTGGTTATTGATTTCACAACAATATGTTTATTTTATTTTATTACAAATCTATGATCATATTTTTTTGGATAAGACTTAGTTCATATATTTCAATACTTTTTAAATATTCATTATTATAAGTATAAGTATATAATATATTTCTTATTTCTTATGGAATTTTGAGCAACATATAATTTCTCTATTTACAAATATATGTAAAATATAATGTGAAGTAAATCCTCAATAATAAAATGTAATAATAAATAAAATAATATTCATTATTATTTTGAGTATTAAAAATTTTAACTTTGGATGTTAAAATTAATACCTACGATATATTTAGTAGGATCATTATTTTTAATTGAAACGGGCAGGTATTCATTTTAAATTATACAGTCATAACTCGTAAGTTATAACAATACTAATTTGTAGAAGTGATGAAAAATATTAATTACCCAAATTACCTAATACCAATATTTATGTGGCTACGTAATAATAGTCTATTTCTTTAAATTTGAAATCGCTGTTTATCATATGTACAATGTACAATACAATGCAATGTACAGTAAGTGCAATGTACATACATTTGTGTAATTTAAAATGTATACGCCACAGATTTAAATACCTTACCTAATAATTACTTCGTTGGAACGAGAGCATTGCATTGTTGATATGTTATGTAATACAGTATTATATATTGTGTACATATAGGTTCTGCTCCTGCACTCCTACTTTAATTAATTATATAATTTTTAGGCATTATTAAATTAATTAGTTTATCTTTTTTAGTTAGACAACTGTGTAATAATACTGCAGATGACACTATTAATTTATTTGACATACTATAAGTTTGTGATTTTTAAGGATCCACGTGTGATCTATTAGGTATATAATCGAGATTATAAAAATAATTACCTACGGTAATTACAAATTTAAATAGTTGCTTATTACTTATTAAAAGTAGAACACTCTATAATAAAATCATGTATGTTGGTTAAAAACTAGAAAATAGTACAAAAAACAAATTTGTATACCACAGAACCACAGAACCATACAACCTACTTTACACTTTTTAAAAAAACGAAAATTAAACCACTATACATACAAGCACAATACATAAAAATAAACAAAATAAATTTATACCAGTCCATTATTGGTTATACACAAAATGTAATAAGTACTTAAGATAATTTTTATAATATCAAAATATGTTTAAAGCTATATATTATATTACTATTACTAATTTTTATTTTAATACATTTTTAGAATCATATTTTTTTCTTCATTATAAATACAATATATTATACATGACTATTTTAATATAATAAATATGTCATATTATATTAAATACATATTATTTATTTATTCTTTTAAAAGGATATCATTTTACAGCACGAATCCTGCCGCCATAGCCTCGAAAATCATGGTACAATTATTACACGGCTGTATTATAATATACTCGGGGTCAGAGCGGCGCAAACCCGCGAGAAATACATTTTGATCCGCCGCCCGTCACACCACTCTCCTGAATCCCTCCCACCGTGTCATGCAACAATAATAATATAATAACACGCGGCCCTCGTCCTATTTCTCATCCTTGTCCTCCTCTTCGGCGCTTCTCTTAGCCACCGCTACCGTTTAAACGCAGCAACGATAATATTGTTACAGTAATCGCAGTACAAAGGCGGAAGACACGCAGTAATGGAAAAGTAAGTCGTATTGTAAACGAAAACTCTATACGTATATATGTGTACCTACCATATAATATATAACATATATATATATATATATATACATATTATGTGAATTATGTTTACATGTCTCTTGAGTTTAATCCCACGAAGAGTTAAATATCATCGTATCGCATCATGAAAGCGGTTATTAATTAGAATATATATCTATACAATATTAATAACAACACGGTGCACGGGTGAAATTTTCCAGTGTTTATTGTTACAAAGTTCTTGACGCCGTGCTCGTAATCTAAAAGCGTTATTATTATGATACGTTCAAATCTACATAAATAGATACGCGCGGAATGATACACATCATGAATATAGTTTGTGTGTGTATCATGTTTATTCGCAAAAGATAAATTTATCGATTTCCATTAAAATTCATAAATATTTTCTTATATTATATTTTAAAACTACTTAACAACAATTTGTTTCTATTATGCATACGTAGTATTACTTGCACACTAGCACTCTAGGTGATTATGTTGAGGGTGATACCATTATTTTACATCAAACTAAAATAAAAAAATTTCCAAATGTTGAATTTTACTATCGTTTTTGAAATTTAGTTCAATCAGTGAAAATACGAGTATACACAGAAATGTATGAAAATAAAATAGACTATAGCTACTCGGAGAATTTTTTAACATATAAAATAGATACCGTTCCCACTGCAGATGATTGAATGCCGCCCTTAGTTGGTGACTGATGGGTGAGCGGTGAGCGTGTGTCACTTATCCAAACAACAAAACACTCTCAATATGATTTATGACTCAAATAAAGTTTAATATTTCTATAGATAATTATTATCATTATTCAATAAAACTATGTATGCCGTTAACGATTAAAGATTGTTTATGGGAGACAATAATCGAGTATCGAACTTTACTACTCGGCCACTTCATCGATCCACTTACCCGATTTTATCTTAATATCTTATATTATTAAAAATAGATTTGATTGAATTTGGGACCGGTCCTTAAAACATGCGCGTAATCATAGCTCTGATAAAATTGTTTTAATATTGATATTAATTGATTTAATACAATCTGTAAAAAAACAAAACAATAAGTTTTAAAGTCATGTGTATTCGTTATGTGCGCTGATATTAGTGTTATCATCGATTTTGCCGAAAGTTGTTCATCATAATCTCTCTTATTTATTTTAATGTCTGTATGTGTTTAATTACTTTTTAAATATTTATTTAAATCTTGCGATACGTAAAAAACATTTGATTATAAATATTTAATGTTTAATATTGTCCTTTCTTCGTTATGTTTCCCGTACAAAGTATTTTTAGGATTCAGAAAAAAATACAATAAAAAGTGTTGACAGCGAGGTAGATTATACGCCTCTATAGCTCTACATTTCCTCCGATAGAAAATTTGACTGAATTACCACTCAGTAAAAATTATTTGAAATAATATACTTTGTATATTAAAGCAACTATACCATATACGTATTTAACGTATTATCAAATACACCGTATTACTACACAATACTATTGCCACGGATTTAACCTATATATTACAACGTCAATTGTAAAACATTTCTTTGATTAATATTGTATATTAAATTATTTAATATACTATTATAGGAACGTAGGTAAAACACTAATAAACTTCAAAAGGATATCGCCAGTTTTTGATTTAAAAAAAAATGTTTTTTAGACATAAAAATGTCCCGTCTGAAAAATAATTTGTTAGATTAAAAATGTAGATATTATAAAATACCTGGCAATTTTTTTACGACTTATAAAATTTCTTTCGTAATTTTCTTTTTCTTTTCTTATTTCTGATCAAAGAATGGATTTGAAAAAATTATTCATTGTTATTATAAATTATAATTTACTTAATTTTAAATATGAATACATTATGCATTATGATAAATGGTATAAATAAAATTAATAGTCTATTTAAAACCATGGGCAAATGATATAATAATAAAAAAGAACAGTTAAATCAGTTTTAAATTAAAGAGCAGCTATAAAGCTTTTAGATTTCATTGATAGCTAACCAAAAATATTTTATTAAAGTTGAAGTTTCAAACACATTATTGGACAATAAGAAAACTTGATATTTTACTTAACGCCTTTATAAATTGTTAATCTTACATATTATTTTAAACATAAAAAAAAATTATTTTTCCTATTAATATTTGATAGGGACATAGCTTTATCAAATATAAAAGATCTTTATTTATTTTTAATAACCACTGACTAGATATTTTTAAACAAATTTAGATCGTTTTTGAATAAATCATAAACTAAGCTATAATTTATTTCTTGAATAACTTCCAAATTCTCAGTATGTACTTAATAACTTTCAATGTTTCAAACATAAAAACGTTTAATATGTTATAATAATATAATAGATAAAAATATCATTAATATTTATAAATATAGTTATAAAGTCACATTTTTGATCAGTCGCATCAAATTTAACATCTGTAGTTTTATAGAAATTAGATTTTTACTTACTATTAATTATTTTCAATATTAAGGTCAATAATATATTAATATACATATATGGCCTATGATTAAATATCGTTTGCAATAGGTACTCCTGCGTGTAGTCATTTTAAACGATAAGAATTCAACATATTCGTAACAACTTATTTTAATAATTTGATAAGAAAATATGTCAAATAACTACATAAACCCTTTTTTTCATTAACACCAGATAACGTAGAACAAAGGTCTTCGTTCACGTTAGAAAAATTAGAATTCCCACGGAATTTAAAAAACAAAACAAAACAAGTTTTATACATATATACATATTTATAGGTTTTAAATATCAATCTGACATCACATCGTGAGTAAAAGTTAGACGGATAAAAACAACGCGTATAATTTACGGAATTTATTATGTATAACAGTCTTTAACTGACCTCATTTAAAATACGAAAGCCGGTATAAAACCTTGTGCTTTATCCACGTCTATGACAAAAAAAAGATAAATATGTTCGTACGATTTGTAAATGTTATTGTGATTGCATATTATTATGATTATGTAATCAAAATATTACTTCATTACAAATCATATTGTTTTTTTATCAATGTTTTTTTGTTATTTAGTTCCATTATACGAACGCCAAGACAAGAGCAACATTATTATAATAGACTTGGTACGACGTTGAATTATTGAACATGACGATTTATTTTGTTTAGAACTTAATCTTTGTTCTTATTCATGTTATCGATTGTTACTATACAGGGTGAATCATGAGCTCACGATTATTGCTTACAAATATGTTGTATTAATTATGCATTTAAAATTAGATAGTTACGGAGTACGCATGATATCCTAAAATGTTAAAGGCCTGTAAAAAAGGATAGGTTCTCTTAGGCAACCACTTCAGTTCACTAGTTTCAACTCAAAATAATAGACTATTGATTCAAATAATTCAATATTAATTAATTATCTATACTATAATTTATAAACATTAAAGAAGATCGTCAAAATAAAAGTATTATTGTTCATCTAAAAATAAAACCACCAAGTTGAAAATTATTAAAAAAATGTTTAAATAAAAAGATTATATATAATTAAAAAAATTTGGTACCTATAAACTTAAAATCTTTGTATACTCCTGGTTCGTATAGTATCATTTTGTATATAAAAGAGCAATAAGACCGTAATATTGT
Organism: Rhopalosiphum padi; assembly: GCF_020882245.1. Lineage (NCBI taxonomy): Eukaryota > Metazoa > Arthropoda > Insecta > Hemiptera > Aphididae > Rhopalosiphum > Rhopalosiphum padi. The sequence continues at coordinate 60,590,036 of NC_083597.1, read as the reverse complement.
ATTGATTATTTATAGTTACTTTAGGTATACGGTATATAATATAAATAGTATGTAGATTGTAGGTAAGTAAATTTTGGAGAAGTGTAAGATAACACTTACTTACTCATATGTTGGTAAGCATAATTACACAATTAAATCAAACAAGAAGATTAATTAGATTGATAAATTAATAAATAATTAGCTGATAGAAAAAAGATGGACTTATAATAATTTAAGACATGAAATATCATTATGTATCGTAGTTTAAAGTGTTTATCAACTAAAATATTTTTCATTTATATCAATCTTATAAACATTTATGACATAATTACACCATAACAACTTTGCTAAATTTTGTATGTTTTTAACTCTTAGGTTTATTTTTAAAAATATTTTTAATTGATAAAATGAATATTAACATTTTTATAAGTATAGACAAAATAATGTAATTTAGCTATAATTTATCCATATATAAGTTATACATATTAATATTTTGTGATGCTTGTTAAATGAATATGAGTCTTATTAATCATTTTTGTCCTTCAAATATGTCTGAAATCGATTATATATTTATCAGTACACGAATTAAATTTTAATACCTACTTAAATACTTAGTTTTCATCAAGATACATATTTATAAGAACTCAGATTATATCATGTATAAAATAATTTATTTTATTTTTTAACAAGATTATAAATTATAATAAAAATTCTTAATCTACAACAATTCATTTTTTACAACAATAATAGATATCCGATACTTACACTAAAAGTATTCTAACATAGAAAAATTAAACTACCTATTGTATTTTATATATTAAATCTTTAAAAAACATTGAGACCAGATAAATCATTACAAAATATTGTTGAGTTTTATGTTGACATACATTGAAGGTATATAAATAGTTAAAATGTTCATAATATTTCAAAAAATGAGTGTTAATAAGCCAAGTCTAGACTTACATACATCCTACATGACTCATTTTGACAACATTGCTGACATTCAATCACGTGTACCCTTATGTGTTATGACATAATTATAAGAGAAAATCAGAAATATTATCATTTATCGGCAAACATATAAAATATGCTAAGTCTGGACCTGGCTTTAGACCTCAGAACCGCACTCCTTAGTCTCCTTCACTTACAACAACCCAAGTAAGTAGTAAATTGTATTTTCATATATTTGAAAACAATGATAAAATATTCATAAAATGATTATTATTGGATCTTGGTTTGCTATAATATCAACTTACTCGTATTGCTACTGTTTATTAAACGTTTTTAATTTTAAGCTAATATTTTATTTATTTATAGTTAATTAATGAATAATGATTTTTAATACCTACTTATTGAATAGAAAAATCAGTAGTGGCGAATGACAAGTGACGTCGTGACGACTATAGATATAGAAAAAACTGGCAGTCCGTAACATATTATTTACGATAACATAGTGCATAGGTATGCGTATCTAAACATATTTATAAATACGCATGTCATACATGTATACTACTATTATGCACTATGTAGATCAGTACTCTCCAAATAGCGGCCTGAGGACAATTTTTATCTGTTCCACGGAAGAATTTTTTTTTGGCGGTAATTTAATGATGTTTTCATTCATTTTTATTTTTATTTTTTTATTTTTCCTTTCCTGCGTAAACATGAGTATCATTACATATATATAAATATATATATTTTTGTTATTTTAAAGAATCGAAAATTTCCCCAAGTGATCTTCCTAAAATATTAATGGGTGACCCGTGCGGTAAACTGTGTTATACGTTATACCTATAAACTACTACATTAGATATCATTATACTTTATACATAAATAGCAGAAAAAAATGGAGTTAACTACCTGACTAATTAATACTTTTAAATAAACCCTTTTAATATATATATATATATATAAATCTTTATTTTAGAAAATTATAATCCATACAGTTAATTATACACTGAGTAGGTAATTAAAAGAAGAAAAATGAACAACGATTATAGCATGAAAAAAAGTCTCGCAATATTAAAATATATCAAAATTTTAATATTATATTGTGGATAGAGGCGCAGAGGTTACAATAAGAAGTCTTGTATACGCGTATAATATATAGGTACAATAGGCACCTACCTACGATAGTGATTAAAATCCATTTATTTTTACGAAGATGCTGTAGTAGTGTCGCGACAGTAACGCAACAATTATTATTGTGCACGGTGTGTTTCTTGCGCGCGATCGATCCTATAATAATTACTTATTGTTCTCGATAATATAATATTATTATTTTATTTATTAACATTATTATATTATTATACTCGCACATAATACATACGCGATACATGCGTGCGCGCGCGCGCACACACACTCACACACCTGTTTGCACGCTTGCACAATAATAAATTATAACATTATAATAGGTAGGCCGTGTAGGTAGAGAGGTATACAGATTGCCAGCATTATAATATACACGCGAAACCGACCGCCGAGGATGGAGTACTGATTTCTCGCGGTGTGCACATCATACACGCGAGCCGACAACAAGACGGCGACAGCGATCGTTGTATATTATTATATTCCTACCATAATATTATATAGGTACATTATATAACCACGGTACATAACGCCTATATCAGCTCTATGTGTGACCGTGTGTAATACCTGTCTGCAATGCGCGCATTTTTACTACTGCCCGGGAACGCGCGTTCTCCGTTCACCCGGCCGTCGCTTATTTATCCGCGATACAGCGTTTTTCGTCCGCCACAAACAGGTAAATAAATAACTGTTTGTCGATTGTCGAGACGTGCACCGGCGCAACATTCGCAGAATATGACGTCGTTCGGGGACGCCGAAACGATTTTTTGACCGTGGGGGCAAACGTTGAATTTAAAATTATTATATAATTATTGTTATTCCTAGAGCTATATTCTATAGGAGAGGCCAACCAAATCAGTTATGATTTACGTTTTCTTAATAAAAAAAATAAGGCGATGTCAAAATGAATAATAAAATTATTATTGTAAAACTAGGTAAGTACAAAAAAAAAATTATTTATAAATATTGTCCATCACTATCACATAACGAAGTAACATATTATATTATAAATAAATGTATGACTATAGACTATAGAATTATAATATGACATGGGTTTTACGGGAACACAACTCAAAATAAATTCGAAGATACTATTTAAAATTACATAATATCCATTGGCCCATTGCCCAATGAAGCAATTACTTGGGGCAATCGCTCCTACTGGCCCCGTGGTTCCGAAGTTTCCTACGTCGTTTCTTGTGATACAAATGATACAATATTTTATATGCCTTGCCGAATTTTTCCACGAAAGCGATAGAAGATTTTCAGGTATCCACCATAGAATAAGCGAAACGAGTGCCACCATGCCGGATTTCGTTTAGTAACAATTAATTTAAATCCCATCACACCGTTTTATTCACTGTTATCGCTTTATCCGCAATTCCGCATACCTATCGACGAATATTATACTCCACTTTTTTACTGCACAAATAATATATACATATTATTTAATATATGTTATTATGTATGACATGTCGACAACCAACGAATTTCCATGAATTACACCGTCTTCATAAAACAAACTTAACAATTTAAGATTATGAAAGTGATGATATCAAATCAAATCACGCATTTTGGAAGATAGGTATTATTATAATTTATAGTGAACCGTCATTTCATGGTGTCTATTGGTCTCTGCATCTTTAGGTAAGTAATATTAAAATATAAATGATACATCTTAACTAAAAATAAATCGATGGAATTTTAATTAGATTAGGTAGGTACTACAGTATAAATATATCTACCATCGGACCATCCACCTACACAATTTACAAATTTGTAATACAAAAAGCCAAAAGGACACAGTCGGTGTAATTTTCATGCACTCGTATCCACATAATATACAATATACATTATACATAGCTATAACATAAGTACACGCTACTGTCCGCTTTGTTAGTAATAATTAATATAAGTACTCCTTTATCCATATCAATAGATTTACATTACTAATTCTAAAGAAGTACCTACAAGAATGGAAATTAAAATAATTCAAATTAAAACAATTTACATAATTTATGTAGCTATTATGTGATAAAAACCATTAAATTTATCATCTTAGATTATTATGAAACACAAAAAAACAGAAGTTTGATTTGATATTGTGTTTATATACATAAAAATAAATATAAAATAATCCAAAATAACATAAACAAACTATAATGAATGCTTAATAATCTTCCAAAATTAAATTTAAAAAATACGAGTAACCTAATATACCTAATTAAAAATGTTATTTGTGGGCAGTGAGCACGATCACATTAATACACACATTGTCTAAATCAAAACGTATTTACACTTGGACATGCATTAATATTAAGTATAACTGTATAGGTATTAAATATACATAGTCTGAAAACTGTTATTTCCATATCTTCTATAGAGATCAAATCGTATGCAATTATGTAGATACATTTTATTCATTATAATTTATAAGGTTCCTAACAATATAATTACCATTAATTGTCCCGATTATCGTTGATTTTGTACTATTATAAAGAATGAAAATCAAAGTCGTACATATAATGTATATATATATTATATACATAACGATATAAATATGAATTTGTTTTGACATTTATTTGTATTTTGTTTCTAGAATTCTAATATAGCTGCATATGAAAAAACCTTTTTAGGTAAAACTTCGAAAATTAAAAAATAGATAATTGATCATTGTTCTTTCTACGCGCGTCTATAATATTATATACTGTCCTCGCCGCCGTCGGAGTTTAGTTGAAAAAAATGGATGGATGATCATGATGATCATTGAACAGTTATTATTATATTATATTAAATGGCAAATGCAATGTAAGTTAAAACAAAGTAGCCAATTATGGGTAAATATATCTAGTCATACAGACAAACTTCGTGTTATGGCTTTAAAAATTTATAACAAATAATTTACTTGTTCACCACTTCACTAGTAAAATTTGTTCATTTAAAATAGTTTCAACGTTTTTCTTAGTTTGAGAGTACCTACTACCTACATTAATGTTAGTACCGTCTCAGTGTGTAATAAATAATAATGTTACTAATATAATATGTTGTAAACTGGTAATTACATATTATGAACAGGGCTGTACAAAATCATACTGGAATCCACACTCTGCAGGTTGTGACTTATGATTTCATAAAAAATAAAACGTAATTTAAAAAAATATTATCTTAGAACTTTACAACAATATCGACATATCGTCATTAAATAATATTGAATTTTCATTTAATTAATATTGAAATTTTTTAAAAAAATATTTCAATTAACATTGCAGTATAATTATACAATACATTTTAATCAATATTATATGGTATGTTATTTACAATGTAATTCACTTGATTTCCATAAAAATGTTGTTTTTAAAAGTACATATTAACAAGAATCGCTGCAATTTTTAAGCCTATGCCTAATATATATATTTTTTTTTTCGAAACATATAGATATAACAATATAGATTACTTCTATAGAGTATACAATTTAGCTTAACAAATGGAGGAAATTAGATATAATTTATTACATATACGTAATACGTAAGAATGACAAGGCACACAGAACATTGAAAACAATAAGTAAGCATCCTTATACTACTTAACGATTATAGACTCAACGGACAATGAAGCAATTAGACTTCTGAGTTCTGTCTTATGTATATACATTATAGCTTATAGGTGCAATGCAAAGTAGACAAAATGAAGAAACCGCGGTCCACTGATGTGTATTCTTTGGACCACTCCATGTCACTTTGATCATCTCCGTGCAATACAAAGTATTGTAACTTATGTAGGTATATTATTTTAAATATGAAAGCAACGATAATCTATATTTAATGTATTCAAAAAAAATCGTACCAGAGCTCTGTTTATTCTTCAATGTTTAATACTATTATGAGATTTTTTCTTCAAATTTGACTTAGAAAAATGTGTTTAAAGGTATTATAATCAGCGGACTAGTAGAGTATTTATAGTTAACCCCCTTCAATTATTTTTATAGTTTTATTCATTACCGTAAAAAAATATTATCATAAAAAAATATTGACGAATGACAAAATATCTTAAAATTGAATAATGTATTTTTTTCTTTAGAAAAAGCTTAATGAATTTCCCATGTTATTAATCAATCCGAAGGGTCGTATTGAAACTTGAAAGTAATTAAGTACCTATTGGAAAAATTATGGTGATAAAAAAAAATGTCTACCTTTTTTACCTATATACCTTCTTTTAATATATCTATAACAATAAACGTGTACCTATATAAAATTAATTTAACTGATATAAAAAATTACTCAATATAAATTTAAGATTTAAATTAGTTTTAATTTATTCAGTCAAATTGTTTATACTTTATTCCTGTCATAAATATAATCTAAAATTAAGCAAAAATCCTAATATTTTTTTACAAGAAAATTCCCACTTATAAGTTATAAGGTGTATTATAATCAGCCATCAAGTATGAATTCGTGATGAAACTATACGATAATATTTGTGAACAAAATATATCCAGGAAACAGGACACCCTCTTCCAAAAAAAAAAAAAAAAATACGCCACTGTTTGCAATAACATTTATTGTATTTCTAGTTATTTGGTACGATAGCACTAATCTAAAACGATTTCAATTACCGCAGTATAGAAACGAAATCCAAAATTACATACAAAGTTAAAAATAAGGGTTTTCTCATATTTTCTTGGAGACTACAGAACAATTTAAAAGTTCCTTTTAAAGTGCAATCCTAAGTTCAATTTCTAATTTATATTCTTTAGAGGTTCTGTACGAAACTATTTGAGCTTTTAACTGTCTCGAAAAGTTTTTTAGAAAAAAAACACACACCGTTACACACTAGTACTGTCAATACCTAGCTACGTCATGTCTATCGCTTAAAATTTAAAATGTATTAATAATATTTGTTGTACTAACACCAACCTATTTCAGACATTAAATGTCTGTAAAAAATTATTTCCTATAACAATTGTTGAGGTCGTTTTTCACTTTTGTAGATTTCACACAGTATCATTGGTAGGTAGGTACTATTTATAAGTGTTTTGTCTGGTTTTTATAAATTAAAAATACATACGTACATTTATATTATAAATTATTATTGTTCTGTCACAATAAGTGCCAAGTAGGAAGTAAAGGGAGGGAGAGCTATTTCTTCGTAGTTGGAAATAGGTAGTTTACAAATAACCTGTGTGGAAGACTGGAAGAGGACTATAACTTCTTAAAATACCTAAATAAAAATGTTATTGCTTCACTTAGTTCACTTAAATAATATGTTTACGTTTTTTATTATTATAATTTTTAAGATTAATTGGAAGAATTTCTTGTTAAATCTACCTACTTGATTTCTACCAACGATAGAGCCATCATAGTCCCCTGTTCTTTTATTTTTTTTTACAATTTTACATTAAAAATACAATTGAATGTGTCAGATCATTGTGATTTATGATGCACTCTGTATAGCAGTACTTAGGATGGTAAAAGTAGACTGCAGAAAATATATTATAATTTTTATCCGCGATAATTGCATCGTTATTCTATACCTGAAACCACTTTTAGATTCTTCAATCTATTCAGAATCTTGAATGTATGTTTTGATGGTGGTTTCAGGTATAACCATTGATTATAGAATAGACTATTCTATTATCAATGGTATAACTTAATTCGTAAATGTATTATAAATTATCTAATAAGCATTCAATCAAATATCATTATACCAATATCCATTTACCTACTTAATGATTCAAAACTTACAATACCGTAAAGCTCTTTCCCGGTTTTTTATTTTATTAGATTTAAACTTTTCATTATTATTTATTATGTACCTATCTGTTTATATCTCTACAGTTGCTTAATATAGTCTGTTCAAATTCGTAATCAAAATACAGAAGTAGAATCAGTTAAAAATGTATTAGGGGTATGAATTATATATAACATTGTTTATTAATAGTCTCGTAGTTTTTTAATTAAGTGTACCCTCCATTAAATATTTATTTAAAACAAATAAAGAATTATATCCTTAGTATTAAGGAATTAGGAGAGTAGGACTGAAAACTGAGAATCCCGCCTAGTAAGGAAAATAGAAAAAAAATATCTCTTAAAATTTAAAAGTCAACAGCTGCTACTTTGAAAATGAGATTTTTCTTGGCAATTGTTAAAATACAGTTGAGATTCGCATAAAACAACATTTGATAAATATGAAAAATAGTTGTATTAAACTGTTAAAGCTTGCATGAAAGTCAAAACAATGTATAATTTCAAAAGCCATGAATCACCCCTAATGTGAAGTATAAATATAATACCTATACAAAATATTTTTAAAAATGTATTTAAAGTTATTCAATCTTAAAATTAATTTATAATAAATATAGGTATTTGAAGGTATAGTGCTTGATTGGGAAGCAATTATAGAAGATAGGCGGCGAAAAAAATGTAAAAATAAATTTTGCTTCAGAATATTTAATTATAATATATTAGAAGTGGTGACTAGTCTTGTGCAACTCTTGGCATCAAGCTTAAAGTAAAATTATTAACTATTTTAATTATTTTATAAACATTTCTTAACAATGTGGCTTCCTTAGGTTTAATATATGGGTAATAATTTAGTATAATATTTAATAAATTATTTATTTAACATATTTATTATTTATTACATAAATATCTACATGGGAATGCTATGCAAAGCAAATAGCTTACATAATATATAAAATAAATATAACACTTGTATACTAAACATGTTTTCAAATTTATTAAAAAAATCAAGTAATTTTTTTTCCTTGATTTTGCGTTTGCAAAATTGCAATTATTATCTCAATATTTAGAGTTTTGGTTCGTTCTTTTTCTATATTTAAAATTGCTATACTAGATAAATGTTATTTCCATATGAGTTTCTTTTTTTTTACTTTATTGCTAAATTTTTGACCTAAAGCTAATAAAGCACATCTTGGGGTACTACTGGCAAAAAAAATTAAACTCAGTTTGAACAGATTCAAAAAAGTTTTTATTTTATTATGACATTTTTCTGCATCTGAAATAACTAGATTTAAATTATTGCTACAGCAATGGACATACTTGGTTGATGGAACAATATGCTTTATTCTTGTTTGCACTCCTGAATGTGCTCCACTCATCACAGAAGCTCCTGACCACAACATTTTTTAATATCTCAATCAAGTTTCATTTAAACGTCTTGAGTAAGGTTCACATAATCAACCACTGATAGGAATAAATTAAAAATAGTTTCAAATCAAAATTCAATACACTGTTTGAAAAAAAACAAAACAAATTTCACCAAGTACCTATTTTATTTTATGGTACTTTGATTTTGATGTTTAATACCTATACATAATATCGGGGCCCCGTTCACTCCTAATATTTCAAAGAGTCAGAGCCCCGGTGTAATGCACCGCTTGCACCAGTGGTTTATTCAGCACTGATAATATTAATAACAGTAGGTACATAAATACCCAGCACAAAACTGTTCACTTTAGTCTTGAATATTAGTTTTAATACTTTGCATGCTTAAATAATATTGTTTGAGGAAGAAATACTGAGATTCATACATAGGTTAAATTAATGAGCAATAATTTATTTGAATTATTCAATGTACTAATAAAATATTTCTAATTTTTATATAAATCAACAATGTCTTTTTTAGATATTTATTTATATTTGTAAAATAACTACCTATTTAACAGTTTATTTCAGCTTTAAAAATTAAAACTTATGCAAGCCTAGAATTATCTTACTTAATTTTATGAAATAATGGAATACTGTTATAATGAACTTTTCACTTGAAAATGCACTATGTTTCATAGAGTTGATTAAAAAATGTATATCTTTTATTACATGTTTCGGGTTGAGCAGATGGGTATTTTATTTTTATAGAAATAATATACAATAGTATTTATAGTATAATAATATACTATTTAATATATTAAATGTTTTCAATATCTTTAATGTATTGCTTAAGTATAAAAGTTCAAGTTTAACGCAAGGTTAAAGTATTATTATTGTGTAAAAATAACATAAAACAAATAATTAACATACTTTAAGAGTTATGAATTATGATTTATTTTTAAACCAAAAACCTTTTAATAAAAAATATTTAATCCTCCACTTTTTCTCATGGTTAATTGATAGATTAATGTTTAAAATTGTTTAACAGTCTAGTTAAACAGGTAATTAATAATGATTTATTATTGAATTAAGTATTAACCTTATCTTTTCTAATAGTTCCCAGGAAATGTATTTGCATGATGATCATTTTAAAATAAAAGTATGGTGAAATATAAATTGTTTACATATTTCTTTTGATTTTTGAACTTTATACTTTTCTGTGAAGAAATAATATTTGTGATCAAGAGTACATAATGCGTAATGTATGGTAAAACAATATTTTATAATAACTTTGATAATACAAGTATACCGACCATTCATTATATTTGTAAACTTCATAATACAGTAACCTAGTCAATAAGTTCTCAATACGTCAAACATAAATATCCCAATGATTGTTAATTAAAAAGAAATTATCTTTACTGTTTCAAACTTATTATGGTTTCCCTTGACCTTATTTCAAACTACAGCAATGCCATTGATTATAACTACTATGAATTGCTCACTGAGTAATTTTTGGCGGTTATAATGCATTATAAAACTTGATGTGTTTTTGGAATAAGATTTTACAAAACGGGTTTTTAATTAAAATATCAGTTAATTTTTATTTTTTAGTTTGTCAGTCAAAATAACCAATCTAACTTTAATATACATGTATATATCAATTATTCATTTGTAATTATATAATCAAGAATAATATTCAAAATAATTCTGAATTACTTAAGTTTCTCAAGATCTTCTTGTTCCAAACTTGGGTTTTTTAACGGATTTCCAAATTCATCCATCCAAAACCATATTTTATTAGTAATACGGCAATCCCTATAAATAAATAAATATTTAAATAATTTCTGTTGTACATTTTCAATAAATGAATATTTTACCTAAAAGGGGCGTATGCAGCAATTGGATTTCCTTCTTCATAAATAGCTTGTTTTGTAGGATGACCATAATACATTGTTTTATAGGTACGTGATAATGCCCTCACCCATGGACCTAAATGACGTTAACAATTCAAATGATTTGATATAATATGAATATTGAAGACAATTTTTGGTAATTTCAAATTATTATCGATATCAATTTTAGTTTTTGATATTCCAATGCAATATCAACAATAAAAAAAAAATATTATTCTACGTCAATAATAATAGTGATTAATTTGATAATTAGTATAATTACTTAATGTGGCTTTAATAAATAATATCCCAGAAGCACAACAATATTTTTCACAATCCAACATATACATCTTCACAGATTTACGATGAAACTTTGACCATCTAAGGTCAATTTTTTCAAATATTTCTGGAATGTTTTCTAAGTAAACAGGTTCCTTTACTCTAATTCTTGTTTTATCTGATTCTATTTTATTCATAGACTTTGCAAAATCTTTACAATAATTTATCCTAAACATAAACTAATAGGTAAGAATTTATTAAAATATTTATTACATTAGTTATAAATTTTACCTTGATAAATAATGTTCATTACTAATATCAATGTTACCAAGCTTATATGCATCTATAATGTGCAATACTCTTACTCTAAGTTGTCCTAGATCTTCACCTTCTAATTCAATAGCTAGTTCACCATATACAAGTGTGCCAGGACTCATCATTACACTCTTTAAATATTCATTAGAGACCCATTGGTTATTAACTAATTCATATACCTGGCTACCACCTAAACCTATAATAATTGTTTAATTTATAATTTATAATTTAAAATATTTTTGATTAGAAACATACTCAAAAAATATGTTGGAGGTTTAGAATTGTTGAGCAAAACACAATGCCAGTCATATATAGATTTGACGTGTTTCTGTAAATTTTCTTTGCTTAAAAATTCTGGTAATGACTGTAAGAAATCTAAATATTATAAGATATTATAGAAAGTTATCAAATAGCTAAGTATATTCTAATAATATGTAATTCTCATAATATGATTACCTTTTGATCCAGTTATAAGTGAATTGCAAGTATCTTTAGGATCACTTCTAAAAGGGGCACGTCTTACACCATCTTTTACTTCCCACAATTCTAAACATTTTTTTTTTAGATCTTTTTGTCTTTCATCAGCTAAACGTTGATCTTTAGTATAAGCCACAATTTTTGATAAACTCAATGCTTGAATTTGTCCTAATCTAAATTAAAAATACATGTTAGTTTACTTATATGTATTGATGATTTCCTTTTAAATTAATATTATTTGGTACTTATTAGATGTTTTTATAAAGGTAATTTTAATTTAAAATTATTTATAAGAAAACCTCATTATTATTATTTATTTTTTTTTCCAAAATTAATCGACATGCACAACTACTATCCATTAGTCAGTTAGCTATAGTAAATAATTAGTTTTATTCTTCATTTTAAATACATTTAAGCAGAGCCGTGCCGTTAAGATTTGGCGCCCAGGGCAAAATTAAAAATATTCGCCCCCCCTATTTAATTATCATTATGCATTTCAATTTTTTTGGCGCTCCTTTAAACCATGCGCCTAGGGCGCATGCTCCCAAGCCACCCCCCCCCCCCCCACGGCACGGCTCTGCATTTAAGTAAAATAAAATGTATAACACCTAACGTGTGATGATTATAAATTAAAAAAAATTTACTTACTTATTATTAGAATCCCAAAGGTACTTAAAAAAATTAGAGTCTCTTTGAATTTCTTGCAACGGAACAATAGATAGAATATCTTCTTTTGAACTTAATCCATTCCAAGTTAAATTTACACTATATAAATATTGTTTTATATCTTGTATATCATCTAATCTCCACTTACATATTATATATCTAAATGCAAAAATTGTATTTTAAACATATATTGATAACTTAAATATATATTTTATTTAAAATGACCTTTCAGAATTTGCAGGGCGACTCGTGACTGGTTTATAAATACTAATTTGTTTGAAACTTTGGTACAAAAGGTACAATAATCCAGCACTAAATTCAGTGAATATATCAAAAAGTTTACACATAAAATGTCCACCAGGTCGTAAAATACTCAAAGCCGCCAAGGCTTGACATAGATACAATCGTTTAGACAAAATTTCTTGGAAACTTTCTTGACCATCAACTGAAAACCCCTATAAACAAATGTTAAATACAATTTTAAATAATAGATATTGTTTTAGGTTATTATACTACTTACACCATCAGCCATAACAAAATGTACACCTTTTCCCTCAGTCATCTCCATTACATACCTTTCTAATGACTGAATATTTTTTGGTTTATAGATATCACCATCTTCATCATGACCTAAATAAAACAATGTACAGTTTTTATTTTAAAACTTTATAATACTACTATAATATATCAAAATTATTGCCAAATACTTTGCAACTGTAGCGTCATATTTTTGGCAAATTAAAAATCAAAAATTAACATGGTTACTGTTTATTTTACAAAAATTAAACTTTGTATAGATAGTACAATTTTTAAATATTTATACTTACCATAAAAAGCTTCAAATGACTCAGGAGAACCAGCATAAAAGTCATTCAATTTGAAATCATTTGCATTACGTAATGTAAATCCTACACCTTTTGCTTTCCAACTTTTTCTCCATAATACATATTCGGAAAAACCTCCAGGTCCAGCACATATATCAGCAAAATAGAGTAAACTACTAGGACTTGTTAGCATGGATGACTAGAATTATAATAATTATCATAAATAACAATATAATACACAGAAACTATACACATACACCATCATTATATCTAGGATCAGTGAACATAAAATCACATGCCCAATCAATATTGGCCATTTTCATTGCAGCTCGGTTTTGGAATATACCATTTTTCACTGTCTCAAATGGATTTGCTTTAGTTCTAGCATGGCGGAAATCATGGTCATCAATATTATCCAAAACATTCTATATAATATAAAAATTAAATTTTAATATTATAAATAAATAAAATAATAAGATACTACGGAAAATATAAAAATATACCTTGCTACAATTAACAACTTTAAAAATTTCTGAATCTGCAAACTCTGTTGTTTGATTATATGTTAATTTTTTTTCACCAGTTTCATACCAATAATTCATAACATCAATTGATAATGACACTGGATCTTCATTTTCTAACCAATCAGTCACTTTTAAAATATCTGTTGACTATGCAATTGCATATTAAATATTATATTTTATTTTCTATAATTGTCATAATTACTTCTTCTTGTTCAGGATCCCAGTCCAAAACAAAAGATTCTCTTGGTTCTCGTGATGCAAAACCCAAGCCTCTACGACCTTTTTGAGTAGGTAACTGTACTGGATTCACCAATCCCTGAGCATTTTTCCCCAATCCTTCACCTTCTTTATAACCAGCTTTTTTCTACAAATTAAATAATTATTAAATAAATAGTACATACTTTATTTAATTTATTAATTAGTTTAATTAGTAATTAATAAATATTTCATAATAACTCATAATCACCATTAAAGACATTCCCTTGTTACTCTTTTCATTATTTTCAACAGTTCCATACATCTTAGAAGGAGGATCGTCTGATAAATTAGAATCAGAATCAATTGTTCTTGAACAAGAAGCACCACCAGATTGTTCAGGCTTTGATTGTGCCCCATAGTTTGAAAACCCATCAACACTATCACTGTCTGAACTATCTTCAGAAGAAGATAATCTTTTTTTTTTATGTTCTAATAAAAAATTAAAATTAAAATGTTATGATTTATCTATATTAAATATTTAGTACCTAGACTAATATCACTCTTCATAAATGCAACTGGATTATTTAAATATGATTTTTCGAGATTGTTTGGAGCATAGTTGTTAGCATACTTTATTTCTTTTGAATCATCTATAGTTTCATTAGACTGTAAATAATAATATTAAGTGAACTTATGGTTAGGTAACGATCTGTTATAACTTATTAGCTACTGTAAGACCAATATTCACTTTAGACGATGATTGGCTTTTGGATTTAAATTTTGTTCTATATTTGTTTTGTTTTGTTTTTTTAACTTTAAAAACATTATCAGCAACATATGGAAGATCTTCTTGGCTATCATCTTTAGTATAAAACTTTGATGTAGCTCGATCTTCTACTTGTAGAACTTTCAATTTTTTACTCTTATGTTTAAGTACTTCCTCCTCATCTGATGTCGATGAAGAAAAATCACTGCTGTCTGACAAATTTTTTGCCCTAAATCATAATAATTTTAATATGTATAATATAAGAAAATAAATAAATAGATAGCTTCAATACTTACATTATGTTTATTATACAACAAAAAATCAAAATAGAAATAATTTCAAAACACGGCACTTTCTTATAAAAAAATATTACATTAATTAAATGGTCCTGAAATTATGATAGGTAATGCATATTTATGAATACTATCTATATTGTAAAATATTACATGAATTAAAAAACTACCATCTACGTTTTAAGTTTTATAAACACTGAGGATATTAAAAATAAAAATTTTAAGCTCATTTACCAATTGACATTTTTACAACACTAAAGACCATCTATAATGTCATAGATAAAATACGTACGTCACACATAGGTACCTACACAAATATGAAAAAATATTATTTTTTTACAATTGGACATACAGCGTTATTTATAATGCATACAGTAACAATTAGTAGTGTAGCAGCACCTTCTTAATAATTAATAATAATATTAGTATAATATATTAATATCTTTAACTATTCACAAACATAATTTTGAGTTTTGGCATACACAAAACACAAATCCCAAACGAATCAAATGATAATGATTGTGATAGATAAGAATAAACTATTTTTGTATACATTCTTCCGTATATTCTTATCTGTCAAACACTGCTATAGATATGAATAGATAGTATCCATAGACCTATAATATAGGTCTATGATAGTTTCTATAGCCATTAGCCGTGTTAATTATTTTTTTTTAAATATGATGTTATATCACAGAATTCTGTGGTTACATTATGCACGTTTAAAGATATACTTAAGAGATATATTTAAGAGTATATACTATATATATATAATCGTGATATTATGTTACTTTTTGTCTTTTACTTTATTGATTAGCTGATGAATGATGGATGGTATATTTTATATTAAATTTTTGAATTGTTCAATTGTCTTAAAACCTTAAGTCTAGCTACTTTTTTATAGTATTGTAATAAGTACCTAATTAAAGAATTTTTATTTTTTAGTACATGATTTTCACCAAATCCTATAGAGTAAAAATATGAGGAAATCTGAATGATACCCATAATTATTTGATGAATAATAATACTTAAGTATCACTCAGAAAAAATTTTAATATTTAATTAAATTTCAATCCTATATAATGCTTGGATGTTGTCTATAACTATCAACTATTTGAGAAGATATCATACTCTAAGTGATAACGTATAAAAACAGATTTTAATTACCAATGAGATATTTGTTATGCATTTCGTATTAAAGTTTCTGGAAATACTGGAAAATACAAAGTTTTATCGAGATATTCTTTTGTAAAACCACGATTATAGTGTTATCATCCCTGTTAAAGGCTAATATATTATCATAGACTATATTATAAATATTGTATAGTTGATCATTAGACTATAATTGATATTGTCTGTAATAGGTACTACTCTAGTATCATATATAACTCATTATTCAACCAGTCCGCATAATCCGCATAGAGCATAGTGATGTATAAAACCATTAATTTTTATGAAAACAATTTTTGTTGTAAAAAACATAATTTTAGCTATATACTCAATACACAATAATTATAAAACTGATATCATTTTAGAAATCAGTACTTTTTTTTCTGTTTACCCTTTATGCAATATTCCCAGACATAATGTGCACTATATCAACTATGCCTATTACATAGTGTACTATCTCTATAATTTTAGCTCTGGAATATGTAACTAATATAGCATATTATGTATTATAAACTCATATTATAAAATATAATATATATATATATATACAACTTAAGATTATAAAATTAATCAATCAATAAATAATAACTAATTTTTTCTTAATACTAAGATCCCCTATTTTAGTTAAATTATCTATAAAATAGAATGTTTACATTTTCCTCACTAGATGTTGTATACAATTATTAAAACATTATTTAATATACCAATCAAATTGTATTTGATTAAATAGTAACTATAGTAAATAGTGCATAAATAGTAAGGGATGCAATGTGGTTAATTGCTTATACCAGATAAAACTGCATTCACCTAACATCATAGTCAGATATTAATGAATGAATACATTTTCTTATACTTATTCAAATTATTCAGTGAGAAGAGTAAATATTATATTATAGAAAATAATAATAAATAGCAATTGTTAGCATACTAGGTATTATAATTGAAGTCTTGAAAATATAATAATTAAAATACTACTCTAATAACTATTCCTTTATTCTTAAAATTAAAGTAATTTTAAATAATTAGTACATATAAAAAATGTATGCTGCTTTATAATAAATTTTATGCTCATACAAAAAAAAAATCTTTCT
This sequence comes from Rhopalosiphum padi, assembly GCF_020882245.1. NCBI lineage: Eukaryota > Metazoa > Arthropoda > Insecta > Hemiptera > Aphididae > Rhopalosiphum > Rhopalosiphum padi. The sequence continues at coordinate 60,572,365 of NC_083597.1, read as the reverse complement.
CTACTAACCAAATAGATTTAAAAAAATGTACAAATAATTAATAAATAATATAAAAAAAGGTCATACGTTGGTTATATCAACTATAATATAATTATAATAATTCTATTACACCAAATCTTAAATTGTACAATAGTAAAATATATTACATAACTATTTACTCATTTTATGAGTTACGAATACCCAACTGATGTTCAAGTTCTGCCCGTTTCTGTTGAACTTTGGAATAGAAATAACGATTAACAGCTTCTTGTGTCCACGGTTGATAGTAAAATTCTGCTCTTCGTTCTTCTTCTGGATTTCCAACTACATCCGTCATCGTCTAAAATATTAACAAGTACAATTTGTTTAGTTAAATTTAATCAACATTAAACATTGTGAAACAATAGTTTAGCAAAAGCTCGTGAGGCTAGCGCTGTGGAACAAAGCCACAAGTCAACCGCTGAGGTACGATCTCATTCTGAACAAGAGTATATAGTAGTTTTAGCGACCCAATGCAATTACTCTGCTTAGAATTGTACCTATAGTATACACACATGCGCAGAGCTATGGGATTGTATAACAGAAAAATATTAAAATAATTTTGTACTAGAAAAGCAGATGACAGAAGTACATGTCATATTATTATAAAAAAGTGCAATAATTATTTTTTTTTAAATATATCTTGTCTTAATAATATTATATAAAAATTTGAACAAAAATTAATTTTTTTATAAAAATGTTTTACCATTTAAAACATCTTGAGTAATTTAATGTATTATGTTTATTTAATTAAATAATTAATCAAGAAAAATATTCAATTACTTGGAAGATTTTTTATTGTGATAAGTGATAACCTTATTAAAGTAATAAGTTCATAGCAATGTGCCTATGTTTAAAACTATTTTGCAGTTCTGGTCAAGAGTAATTTTTTCAAGTTTTTTTTATACCAAATCAGTTCTGCCACTACACATAAACATGCCTATGGATAGAACAACTTTAATTTTCAAAACTACTGGACATTAAAATATATGTACTAATTGAAACATAATATTATTTTAACAATATATGGTGTATTTGTTTATAATTTATATTATGCTAAATAGCATGTATTTGGTACAAATTGTTTGTATATAAATACAATTTCCTACAATTTAAGACTATAATTATGTGAATACAAAAACTGCATATATATACCTTTAAGTCTCTTGTTTGTGAGATTATCCATTTATATATAAACTGTTGAGGATCTTTAGCAAAACTCAAAAAGAATTCTCTATTTGTCTTTAACTGATTGATTGTTTCAACTGTTTCGTGGATCTTGTTATCTAGGCTCTAAATAAAAACATAATATTGTAATATAAAAAAATAATATACATATTTTAGAAAATTACCTGTATTTCTTGCTGGCTAGCAGTGGATAATAAGAAATTATTCATTTGTGCTTTTAAAGTATCATCCACTTCAACATCAATATCATAGCATGCAGTTTGTTTTTGTTCAACACCTTCAACACTTGAAAATTAAATTAAATTAGTTACAAATACCAATTAATATTATATAATTATTCAATTTTACCTTATAATATGATTAATTACAATAGGATCAGGAGGATGAAGTAAAGTATTAAGTCTCTGTGGGACTTCAGCAAATTTCATACGGGTACAATTAAATATTTGTTCCAAATACTTGTCACAGTTGATATATTCTTTTTCATGTGAATCCTAAAGAAATGTAATTTATAAGATTAAAAATATTTTCATATAAAAACGTATATATTAGTGTTTTACTTGTAGCTTATGAGTTTTTATAAACTGCCAGAGAGCACTTATAATGACTGGTCTGGTTTGAGTATGAACACCCAAAAGTCGAGCTAAACGTTGGTCCAATTTAAATTGCAATGGTTGATAATCAAGCAGCAATAAAATAGTACAGCGTACATTTTTATCTCCAGGTCGTTTCACCTTAAAATTTAATAATATTATTGTTAATGTAAAAAATAGAAAGAAAAAAGTTGATATGTACTTGAAATCCGTCAGTTTCCTGAGTGGTTGCAGTTCGATGCCATTCAACCAGATGATTATCAGGCCCATATAAATCTTTATCAAGTTCAATGACCAGTGATTTAAAGAAAGAAGAAAATTTTCTTTTTATCTAAAATATTGCAAATAAAAATAAAAATAATTAAATAAATAACTAATAAATAACAAATTACCTTATTTGGCTCATTTTTAGAATCTTCTAATAAACGCCCTTCAACTCTTAATTCCCAAGAAGCCACACTTCCTTCTTCATTTTCTCCAGGCTCTTTTGCAGGATAAAATGTATTTGATATAAATATACGCAATTTACGTTTTTGTTTCATTGGGCGCTTTAATGCTTCCTATAATTAAAATATTATAATATTAAAATTCATCACAAACTTACGATAATAATAAAAATATATTACTTGTATGTCTAATCTTTTTCTCATGATTGTTGAATCGAGTTTTCTTTCAAATGCCAATAGATCCATATATGCTTGTGATTCTGGGACAAGATCCCTTACTTTTTGGGGTAATATTTTATCTGCCAATTTTTTCTTTTTTTTGCTCATTCCAATACTGCTATTTTGAACTTGTATGTTGTGAGGAAAATCACTATAAAAGTGATTTATTAATATTTTGTAATGTAAAATACATTGTGTAACAAAAGTAATGATGGGAATAATATCCATAGAACATTAATTTACATTTTAAATTAATTCAAAAGTTTTTGTGCATGTACAATAAATAAGTAATAACTGCATTGTTGAATTAATTAATAAACTTATAACTATTTTTATTTTTTCATTAAAAATGTTTAGTTTATTATAGCCAATAGCACCTACCAAAGAACATTTAACTCAACATTATTATGTTTCATATTGTTTTCACTAAGAAGTATTAAATGATTATGTAAACATATTTTTTTATGAATTATAGTTGTCAATGAAAAAATTGGTTAAAAAATTAATTGAAAATAGCAAGCAAAAAGGAAAATAAATATTATGAACTTAATTTTATTTTAGCAGTTTTAGTTATAATCTTTCTATTATTTAATTTGTTTTTATCTTGCAAGCCTTTGTTCATATTTCATACTTTAAATATAAGTGATACATTTTTATTAATATACTAAACAAATTTATTAAATAGTTTTCTCAGTAAATGTATAAAAATTAATATTGTAATCGTAAGTAATTTAAAACGATTAGAAATTTGTTTACACTTCATATAAAAGAAAAATATTTAATTTCTATAACTTGACAAAAATCATTTGAGACTTTTGAGTTATTGTTTTGTATAAATATTAAGTTCTATATGATTAAAATTGTACATCACATAGGTGCTTAATTTTATTCAAAAAACACATACCCCTTGACCATGGGAGGTGGATTTCGATTATCAGCAGGTCGTTTGCCAGGCGTTGGCTGGTTCGGTACCATTGGGACAGCGCCATGTCTCATAGGGCTAAATCCTTGAGTGGGGGGTCCACGAGCTCCCATCATGGCATTGGGTGGTACACCTTGAGGTATCGGACCACCTTGTTGGTACATGCCGGGCCTTTGTTGCATCTACAGTATACATGCATTACATTGAAAAAAAAATTAAATAAATATATTATATACACATACTAACCGGATACGTTTGATTTGGGTATTGACCAAATCTATTTTGAACATTTGGATTGGTAGGGGTAGGCGGAAAATTTGACATTTTGGAATCTTCAGTACAGAAATTGAATTCAAATTACCTACAAAAGAAACATTAATATTCAATTTTAATATTAATGTACTATTAAAAATGTTTACATAGAATGCCGAATTGCCGACTGCCGAGTGCCGAGTGTACGAATTGTAAATTGCTTTTCTATGATTGTAAACAAACTATTATTCGAGTAATTGTGTTATCATTGGCATTCGGCACAAACAAACTGCCCACAAATTTCAGCTTGCTAAGAATATTTTATACCTTGGTATAACTGATTAAATAATAACCAAACCGGGTCTTATCACATTTGACTACAACCAACACCACGGTTTAAGATATCTTAAACCGTGACCAACACTGTGGTTGTTTAAATTATTGTGGTCAAGCTTTAGATACCATTATCTATAGTCGTAGTTGTGTACGTTTTGTTCTACCCTGCCGGAACTAGTATCTATAATCTTGATCATCGGGTAAATGGAAAATGTAAACATTAAATTCGAGTTCGACATAACGATTTAAGACTATGGTTATTAGTTCTTCTTCAAGAATGAATGCAAACTTAATTGCTTAATGCCGGTGGAATCGTTATTTTATTCTTGAATGGTTTTATATTTGTAACATATTATTTATCATTAGTTAAATTTTTTATTTAAATCGATATTAGTTTATTATTTACCATGGCGTATTCTACAAGTGTGAATATAAGTATTGAAACACAAGCCGAAAATATAATCCAGGAAATTTCATATGATGGACAGGAAATCTATCAACCGTAAGCACAATTGATTACAGTTTAATTACATTAAAAACATGTTTAGAACTAATTTAATTGTTTTGTGGGATTATTTTTTTAGGGCATTGTCTATGTCTGACAATTTGTCAAAGCTTGCACAGAGAATTGACTTCAGTAAGGTTGATGAGGATACTACTAAACAACAAGAAGTGGAGATTAAAAGTGAAGAAGAATCCAAAGAGCCATCTCCCAATGTCCCTGTATCTGGGTGGATTGATTCAGTAGTTTCTAAACTAAAGTAATGACACTAATTGTTATGATTGTACAAACAATTTGGTTCATTAATTTATTGATATTGTTATTAAAGGAGAGCAGCAACAGAGATATGTGTTATATCAGATGTGTTAGCTGTTACAAAAGAAAAACGATACATGATACTTGATCCAATTCCTACTGATTCAATTGAAACCAAACCAATGGCTCAAATTTATCTTCGTAAAAAGGTTTGAAAATCTAAAATTTTAAATTATTGTACATGAGGTAATTTTTATGATCAAACCAAACCATTTTAATTAAAAATATCAATATAATAATTTATATTTATTTTGATGTTGAGAAATGAAAACAAACTGGATGATTACTGATTTAATCAAAAGTATAAATATAAATAATAGATTTTTAAGCCGGTTTTGCATGAAGCAACATAAATAAAGTGCTCTAACTTTAATGCAAATGTTTAATAAACACAATACATCTCGAGCAAACGTTCATGTGGTATGAAATGGACTTTAATAATGAAAGTGTATTTTAAATTGGTTTGAATTTAATAATTGATCACTTATTTAAATTTTGAAGTATAGTAAAAAACAAAGTTTAAAGTTTATACTTTTAAACTTGGCTATCTTATTATATGCGTTTTACCGACAACATGCGACTGTAGTATTATCACTTGACAACTATATTTAGATTTTAAACAATGTTAATCTTGTAATAGATGGAACAATATAAAAGTGGTTATAATGACAAACAAAAATTCTTATAATAAGTAATATATTATTGAAAACTATTTTACATTATCATGGTTTGTTGTTGTCTCGTCATTCATTTCATCATCATTAATAATCCTAAATATAAAATTAAAATAAATAAATATTAAAATACTTGTGCCATATCTCTCAGAATGCTTCAAATTTGTCGATAATAAAGATATAAATTGGGTAGTAGAGCGCAAAATAGCATAAACTTTTAATTATTGAGACAAACCTTTAATATTTTGTATAACTTTATTAGATGTACATAATATTTAATAAAATATTCTATTATTAATTATATTTAATATTTATTTAACCACTGTAATTTTATTGTTTTTAAATTAGGCATTAGCTAGTGCTTCAAATATTATAATGTCTGCTGTAGACCGATTAAGAAGTAGTCAGAATGAATTTATAAGAAACCGAACTACTCCTGATTTTCATATTGAGTTATTAAGACTACGACAAAATTGGAGATTGAAAAAAGTTTCTACAGCTATTATTGGTGACTTAAGTTATAAAACAGGTAATTTAATTTAAAATAAATCTTTAGAATTTAATTGAAAGTAAATATGTACTGTTATTTAAGGCTATTATTATGGCTATTTCCCATCTAAAAACATGTACCATAACACTTTTCTATACATCGTTTGTGATTATAATTTTTTAAATATTGAGTAATTGTAATTAGTTAAAAATATAAACAGTGCTCAATAGGTAAAATACAAATTAAATAATGTTTGTAGCCTTGTAGGTATTCTTATTAACTTATGAAACAACTTTATTCCTATAAAATAACAAGTAAACAAATAAAAACATAAATGTATTAATTCATCTTTTCATATAAATTTCTTCAGACAAGCTTCAAAAAAAAATGTAAAAATATCAAAATTTTAATTGTCTATAAATAACTTTTAAAAATTTAATCATAAATAGCTAACCCTATTATAAACATTTGGTGAAAATTTCAAGTATTTTCAATGAATCGTTTTTGAGTTACAGCAAAATAAAAAATCAATTTTGTCAAAAACTGGTTATGCGTGAAAATTTCCGCTTTTCCGTTACTTTTTTAGGGTTTTCTTGACGCTTTTGAAAACAACTGGACATTTTTTACTTTGACCCCCCCCCCTCCCAAATCACTACTCCATAACATGAAGACAGACATAAAAAAAAACACATTGTAAAATCAATACAATTATCACTCCGTTCAGAATCTAAAATGTATTGTGTACAATTAAAATTTATGAAATTTACTAAAAATGTATGTCCATAGCTGGTTCAAAATTTGGACAGAGTGGTATGTTTGAAGTTACAAAAGCAGAAGATGATATTCAATCAAATTCTGGAATTTCTTCCAGTAGCCCGTCATCGTCTCCCGGTCAAAATGTTTCAATCACTAAATCACCATCAGCGCTTAGAGTAACTGTTCCTACTGAACTACAGGGAGTATCTTACATAATGGTTTTATGCCAAAAAGGTAATTTAATGCATCGTTGTGTTTTATTTTATCAGTAATTAAACATTTTTTATTTAAAAAAGCCAAGATTTATTATTTTAATTAAATTCTATAGTTTTCCATTTAATAACAACACATAATAATTATTATTTCAACTGAATCTAAAATTGATTTTTTTGTATATTAAAATGATTAAAAACTATCATTATATTTTTTAATTTGATACTTTAGACCAAGAGAATATTTTTAACACTTCATTTAATCTACTGGGCTCAGCTCCAGCTACTCCTAATCCGGATATGCATTGGCAACAAAAATTAGAAGCTGCTCAAAATGTATTGTTTTGTAAAGAATTATTTAATCAGCTTGCCAAAGAAGCAGTTCAATTGCAAGCAACTATACCACATATGGTTGTTGGAAATCAAATTTCAGCTACAGTATGTGAATGAAAAAAGTTACATGTTAAAAATATACATAATATTATGATATAAAACAATAATTTTAATATTGTTTTATTCTTATATAGGTATTTCCTGGTATTCAGTTAATTATCGGATTATGTCATAGTTCAACAAATGGTAACCCTAATACTATTTTACCATCTAAAACTGATCATGATCATGTACTAGAACACTCTCTGCATCAACTTTTAAGAGAAGTGCACCATAGAAATACTCATCAACCATTTCCACATCCTTCTTCTGGACCTTTAGGTCCAAGTAAACGTCGTGCAGTGGCTGGACCTAATGCTGCTGATCGTTTTGAATTATTAGAAATCTCTAAAAGGTAATAAATAAATATCTATAAATAAGTAAAGAGTTTAATTATTATTATTTTTTTAATTCAAATTTTAGCCAAACTTTATTAGAACAAATTATAGAACAAGCTCAACACTTTTTTATGAGATTACGTACAGAATATGTTATTGATACACTAGCTAAAGAAGTAAATTAATTTTATTATATTAAATTAGAAAAATATATAACCGTTATATTCTTCATAGGTTAAAGATCCAATTATAATTTCACATTGGAATTCATTGAACTCCCCAACACAAGCTTGTGTTAAAGTTACTATTGTTTCACACGGGTTTGATTGTATTTGTCGAACTTCATTAGTCGTGCATGTAATGAAAAAATCGTTAAAATGTATTTGCCGAGATGGTCGAGTAATGTATTTATCATATGAACCACAAGAATTAAGAGATCTCATTTTTTGTCAAGTAAATATAGATATTAACTAATTTTATATAAATATCAAAAACTTTTGTTTGTAATATTTATGTGTAACATAACTGTAATAGATTTATCAACATCAAATAATGGGAGTACAGTCAGTAGCTAAAACACAAGGATGGCAATTCTTAGCTAGTTCTTCTCACCTTGGTCTTGGACCAGTTGAGCCTATGGGAAATGCCAGCTCATGTCTTTTAGCTTCACCAATAGGAGATAGGTATATTTATAGATATAATTGTATGATTTGATAAAATTAATCATGTTATATTTTACTTTAGGTTGATATCCGTAAAATGTGAACCACAAGGCAATGTCAGTGTGAGTATTGCACATTCACCAAAAAAAGACTTCTTTGGAGGGCAATTGGTAAAAGAAAGAAAATGGGAAAATTTAGGAGGTTCGTTTAAAAAAGTTAGGTGGGACAAAATGGAAGGTAAAAACTTTTTAAACAAAATTGAACTTTTAATGGCTAGTTTAACCAATTCTACCTAATTTGTGAACAATAAAACCTGTTAATGTAAAATAAAAAATAAATAAAAAAATGTATTTAATTTATATTGTATATAATTTTTTTATCAGTTAGTTCAATATAATTAATTATTTCTACATGAAAATAAGTATAACTATTATTATACTAATGTATGTATTAAAATATTTCATTTATATGTAATGTGTGTTAATAATAATAAATTACTGATGCTAAATTAAGAGTTTTATACTGACTAATTAGTTATTTAATAATTGATATCAGTGTTAATTTAAAATATTTGTCAATCAAGTATTCAAGGTTAATTTATTATATTTTACAATTATAGCAAATAATCATCTTTCATAATTTAAATGATGAAACTATAGCGAATAATCAATCATGGTGGTCATATTGATGAAATTAATATTGCATTTTCATAAAAATTGTATTATTAGATGATAAAATTCAAAACTTATAACACAATAACATTGCCAATTATTTTTTCAATATAGGTATTATATTAATGTAATTGTTAAAAAATTAAATGTTTTTTAGTATTCTTATTTACAAACGCCGAATGTTTATCTTATCATCATTGTATTGTTTATAATAGCCCATAAGTAAATTGTATTATATGTTTGAATTTGAACAGTTTAAGAATAAATATAAATTTACCACAACCTATTTTGAAATTTATGATTTTTATTAAATTGTATATTGATTTTAAATCTAAAACACAAATGTAATTTAAAAAAAAAAGGTAATCAAGTGATCCCCTGATGTACGTTAAATGTTGTGTAGGACGTGGGTTACTATCATGATTATGTTAAATTTGAATTCAATGATATATCATTGTGTAAGAAAAACAATTCTAAGCAGAAACAGTCTAACCAGCCTATATTATTAGGTATATTTCATGATATATTTTTTTGATGCAGCTATTAAAGTTATTAGTCATAAATTAAAATAATAATTTTTTATGAACAATAATAAAATTTAGATTACTGATTACACATCAAAAAAACAATTACACCTTCTTCACACTTTTAAATATTAAAATATGATATTCATGCAAGTGTTGCAGCCTGCAAATAGGTACTTAGCAAAACGGTTTATGAATAAATATGGCTTCTATAGTTGTTTTAATTATTATTATATTTTGACAAATTTGGCTAATTCAAACCGCATTAAACTATTTTTTATAGGTACCTATAAATTAAATTGTATAAGTTCTAAGATAGCCATGGTTATAAAACAATTATTTTGATAATAATATTGGCTTTCCATAAAAATTCAGGTTTTTTCTTAATTTTTTGTTACTTTTAATATTACAGCAGGTGGATATATTTTTCAAAAATATTGCATTTATTATATTATATTCAGTGGCCATGCCCTCCCTCCTTCATTGGCCATATTTGCTATTTTTTGTATTAAAAACATTAAATAGTTTGTTGATTTTTTTTTCTTTTTGATAGTATACCATAGGCGGACATTTGGTTAAATTTTTAGGGGGGCTATAACAATCAAATGTAAAGTGACTCGCAGGGGCTATACCCCCCCCCCCCCCAATGTCCGCCTATGTAGTATACTTGGTTAAATTTTAGACAGTGTGAGCCCCCTCCTAAAAAAAATTCTGGACACGCCACTGATTATATTATATTTAATTATTTGAGTAATATATATTTTTAGCAAGTACATTAACTTAAATAATTCAAAATGTAAACTTATTTCCATAAATAGGTTAGGTATACAGTGGCGGATTGGGCTAATGTGCTACTGTGCATCTGTAGATGTCTACAAATTGAGCCGGTATAGCAGTTTGCCAGAATTTTAAAATGGGGGGGAGGGGTGTTGGCAAACCCAAAATACTGAAAAAAATAAAAATATAATCAACAATTAACAATAACAATTCATTTTTATATTAAGTTGATACAGCCGATGAGGGGGCATAGCCCACGCCCGCCCCCATGGCTACGTCACTACGGTGTTGTATCCTCCTGGCTGGTAAAAATAACCCGACGTGTGTTGTATTGTTAAACTATTTTGTTTTTTAGATCTAATAGTAGGTACTTAATTGATTACTATAAGTGATTTAATTTTATACAAGTTTGATTCCCTACGTATTATTCAACATGTTATTATTTATAGGTACATAATATAACATATAATAAGGTAACCTATACATAATAAATAATAATAAAGCGTTGACATTTTAGTCTTTCGATGTGTAATTATTGTTGTTTGGGTGAAATTGTGCTACCTGGCTACTGCAGACTAGTATAGATAATTAACATATTATATTAATATATTATGTTGTAAACCTATTTCAAGGCCGTAACTGGAAATTAATTTCGGGAGAGATTTTAAGCTAAAAAATTGTGTTCTAATTTTTATTATAATATTGTATAGGCTATTTTACTACCAGTCTATCACATAATATAACACGAAAAGATTTCAGGGGGTTGAACCCCCACCCCTTGGTATGGCCTTGGTATACTTGTATATTATGTTATATTGTTTATATGTGCACACTAAAAATGTGTGATACAGCCCTCTCCTTCCCTCTAAGAAAAAAATAATTGATCACCCTACGCCTATGAACAACAAATATTTGTTGTGTCAAATACCATTGATAGTAGTGTAGTAGATATGTATTATTGAAAATTAGTTCTAAATTATAGACTATAGAGTAATAATACTTAATTATCGAAATAAATAATAATATAAAATATTATAGATAAACAACTTTATTTCTTAACTACAGATGATAACATTGCGTATTAATAAATTAATGGGTTCTTTCTAGTAAATAATTTTTAATTGACATTTATAGAAAAAAAATGAAAATGAAATCATAAACAAAAATGTATTAAATAAACATTTGGTAAAATTTATTCTATAGTTTATAATTTAGAACTAATTTTCAATAATACATATTTACTACACTACTGACTACTATATCAATGGTATTTAATACAACAAATATTTGTTGTTCATGGGCGTAGGGTGATAAATTATTTTTTTCTTAGAGGGAAAGAGAGGGCTCTATGCCTCTATAATACTTTTTAGTGTGAATATATAAACAATACAACATAATATATAACTCTTGATATATGGACTGCTTTAATTTTATACTTGACGTTACCTATAACGGCTATAACAGTAGGCTGTAGCGGAAACAAAGCGATCGTTCTCAAAACTAAAAATAATAAAAAATTATTTACGAAGTACGATATCAAACAGCTGAATAGTTTGTCAATTATTTCCATCGAAAATAAGCGGGCACAGCAATTCAATTTGGATGAAGTTATTGAACAGTTTTTTCAAGTGAAGGCTATAAAAGTTAATTTTTAAATTTTAATTATATTATAATATAATATAACACTTTTTAATATTTTATTGTCATTGTTTTTATAAAGTTATAAGTAGTAAAATAATACAGGTACCTTTTTATATGCATTTTTTTTTTATAGAATCATTGTTTAATTTTTCGTTAAAGAGGTTAAGTAATACCTTATTTAACTTTATTAACCCATTAACCCCTAGAACTCATCTATACACACCCGCCCTATTTACTATTTTTAAATAGCAATAATTGCATAGGTACTATAAACATTAGACACTAGTATACCACTATTGAACACTTGAGCATATTATTATATAAATATTATCAAACATTGGTAAAGGTATTAATGTATAATATAACTTATAAGATCTTGATGAAGTGAAAAATTTCGCAGGGGAGTTAACTGCTTCCCCCGTGAGCACATTTATGATTATAAATATAAAATATAATTATATACATATACGTGTATTGTGTATATAAATGTATAATATGGTTTAATATTATTATAGGTGTAGGTATAGCCGGTATAGGAAAACTAAAAAGAATTACAAATTAAAAATAAATTATATTAAATCTAATTTTCTTGATTTTTTTTTTGCAAACCTGTATTATACGTTCATTTATTTATCTATTTGTTATTTCTCTTTCTATATATAAAGACGAAAGATTAATAAATCTACTTTGCGCTAAACTGGTGGAAATAGGCGCAAATAGTGTTTGAAATTTGGGTATTGTAGCTCAGTTTTATACTGGATTTCGAATGTATTATGTAGTTAAATCATTAGTTTTTTCGGGGGAGGGGCTAAGCCCTCCCCCAAGCCCCACCCTATTTGTGCCTATGCAGTGGTGCGTAACAAAATATTAATGCGGTGCATTGACGAAAATGACTTTTCATATGTTGCTGCGATTACTGGTGAGATTGATATGATTATTGCAACTTGAATTAATTTGCAAAGATACAATTGCGTACAATACTACGATGCACCTTTTTGTGAACACGATGGCTTACGTTAAACAATTAACTTTAATATTTACCCCAAAAGTCAAACGATTGCGTATGATTTGCTGTGAAACGTTGCCACAGTTAAGTTTTTATTTGTGATCAGTAAAAATTAAATTTTGACAAAATGACTTATGTCAAAAACATAAGTCAAAATATTTAAATATAATAAAAGGTTAAAATAATGAAATGTAAAAGTATATTCAATTTACAATTTTATACCTTAGAATAACTTAAATAACTAATTTTTGACAAATATCATAATATTTTTTATGAATTTTGTATTTATTATATTCTTTTATATCAATTAAATCCATATTTTTCATTTTTTTTAATCCGACCTTTAAAAGTTTAAATACTGATTGCATTTTCATACATGTTTCCAGAACTCCAGAAGGATGCTATGAAATTGAGCGTTATAAATTCGATGAAAACTTTCGGATTAATTTTAAATTGTACGTTATATATTAGTTCAAATCAAATGCAACAGTGCTTCAAAGTTTCAGATAAATATCGTACGCAATCGTGAACATTAATTAATGTTCACGATTGTGTATGTCGATAAAGACCGTACGGTGTACCGTGTACGCAATCGTGTTTCACCGACTTCCGGATTACATGCTCTCCTGAGAATTTCCAGCAAATAATTTTTACCAAGACAATTTTTACACTATTTCCTATGCTATTAAACTTTTATATTAAGCTTCTAAAACATCATAAGACATCAGTACATCACTATTAAAAGACCTTTTTTATTGACCAAATTGTGTGGGATTTATTTACTTAACAGTTAACATTTAATTAGTAAAAATCAAATTGTAAAATCAAATTATAAATTTAACATTGAAAAGCCGATATAGCTTATGATGTTTAGGTCTCGTTTCCAAAATCGAAATGTGTTATAAATAAACTAACATCTCAGACCCAAATACCCATATATATATTGTACAATTATATTATATAGGTATATAGTATGAACCATGTATAGGTACGTCTGTGGTATTAGTGCATAAGTGCATTACCAATACAAAATTGCACTTTAAACAAAATAAGTTGGGGGTGCTATTGTGCTAAGCACCCCTGTATGTGCACCAATGTTCACATGACATCTGAGTTCGGTACTTCGGTGCCACTGGGTGAACGTTATACAGTTATACATGATTTCGCAATGTCAAGTTATAACATTTTAATCCCACTGTTGGTAAATCATTGGTGTTCATAAGTTAGAGCTCAAATGTTAATGACTATAAATTTATTAAAATGCCTTTTATATGCCTTTAAATTTATTAAGTACCTATGTCCTATTGATTAATGATATTCGATTATTTTCCACGAATCAGTGTAAAAAAAAAGGAAATATTGTTTAAAATTTAAAATAATGTATTATATATAATATATAGGAACATAAAAATTAAATAAATAAATTATAAATACATGAAACATACAATACATTAAATGTGAAAAATATGTTGCGTAACTAAAGAGCGTTTATTCAACATACTTACATATTACATACCTATATACTCGTAGGTAAAACCCGCTGGACTGCGAGTAGGTACCTACGCCTCGAATATAAATTCGCAAAAACGATTTAATGCGTTGTACCTACATCTAATTAATTGTCGATACCTTCTGGCCATACACATAAATAATTAATGATAATAATATTATCATTAATCATTGTCGTAAATGTTCAAAATAATAGTGGATTAATAGAACATTTTTAATTAGGTATTTACAATATTAGAAAAATCATAAATTTAATATGGTAGGTACTAAACCTTAAAATATTCACTATATGCAAATATAAGCAGAATAGGTAAAGAGATTTGAAATTTAGACTTCATTAATCGGATTTAAGTCGTACTTTGGTGTAATTTTAATTGCGCAAAATGCACCTAAGAAATAGGATAAGTCGTAAATAAAATGCGAGCTCTATATATCATAACTATTTTAAAAATATAATAACACTTGGTGATCGTGGCCCGAGAAAGGGGGATTTGAGTATCCCTAAATTATATGGAGATATTCAGTGTATAATAGATACGTATTTTACATAAATTGCCAAGGTCTCAAAATGTGTAAACATTTTTTTTTTTTTAAAGATTTTACTAAGAATAAAAAAGAAACAATTATAAACAATTATTTTAAATTTAATAATATTATAGACTACCATATACGGTCATGTGGATATCATTAGATTATATTGAAATTATTAAATTTAATTTCACGTCATATATTTTTAATGTTAAATATTTATGTACTTTATACAATAATACTTATAGGACCGCGGGGACCAAGGTAAAATACTCTAGCACTTAGCCCCTCCGAATTCTATTAAGTATTCGCAATTCCGCACAGCATGCACCTAAGCTGATATTGAACATTCATACCGTCGAACCGCCGTATACGTTTAGTTTAACACCACACACGTATACAATTTATTAGATTAAATTCTATACTTAATTATGTTGTATTAGATATATATTATATCATTTACTTTAATAATATAACCATCATAATATCTTATATTTATAATATCGGAGACGGACGGACTACGGACTATCTGGAAACACTGTGGCACTGCGCACCCGACTATTTCCGCTACAGGTCTTGGCACCCTGCGCATTGGCCAAAGCAGCCAGCGCGCTCGTCTTGGCGCTCGCTCATCGCCAACAGCAGCTGCAGCTTCTCCCTCCTTTATCTATTTGTTTTGTTTTTTTTTCGTTTTCATTTTTTTCTCGTCTCGTATCTCGTTCATTACACATCTGAAGTTTTATTTTTACTCTTTACTGCTTTGGTTGTGTCGCTGTTATTATACTTACGAGTTACGGCGGCGTCGTTGTCGCTACCACCTGGGCTGAAAGTACAACAAAAGTACAAAACCATCGTCAATTTCGAATCGGGCAAATAATGCCCCTTTGCCGCATAACACTGGTAAATCGAATTTTCAAAATACCTATAAAAGTACACCGTACACACTCGACGAACAAATAATATTATTTTTTTTCCGCTGCTGGTATGTCGTTACCGCAAACTGTGACCACCTTCCTATATGTGCGGGGTTTCTGCATTGTATATCATTGTGTTTAGTTTACGTGTGTTCGTCTCTCACCTGGCAATAATTGTGGCATGCGATTACCTACTGTGTTTCTACTATTATTGTGTTCGTTTGACGAAGACTTGTCAATCAATTTTTTTTTCTACTTACTTATACTGCACGTATTTATTGGAATGATTTTATATCTTAGTTTAGTTGATTTCAGATGTGTACGCTTGTTTGTTATTGTAGTTGTTAATAAATTGTGAATCGATTGATTATGGATCTGAATGATAATCAATCTAATATCCCCGATCTCCATCTTAGTGATGTCAGTAAGTAAAAAAAAAATTAATTTTCAAATTATTCATTATAATATTAAGGTTGTACAGTGTATCATATAGATAGACTATATTATTGATAAAAAATATTTAAGTTTTAGTGTTTCTTTAATTCTGGGCTCTTTGAAAAATACTGTGATTTTTGGATCTTGAAAACAAGTATAATTAATTATACAATATTCATTTGATGGTTCTTGAGTTTATTTTGTCAAAATATTTTTAATTAATATAAATATTCAAATTCTCCTAAATATTTGTATTCACTTGTTGTTGTTCAGTGTTTTGCTTGTGCACGTTATAATATTTAATTACTTATGTATTGTCTGCTGCATAATGTTTGATTGCATCAATAAATATTTTTAATTGTATAAACTTATGGGAATAAGATATTCAATGCATATTATAATTTGAAGACATACAAAATAATTTTGTTTAAAATAAAATATTTGTTATTCAATATTCATTTTTTATTTTTGTATTTATAAATAGTTAAAATGTTTTAGTTTTTTATATTTTAATTATTGTCATTAAACAAATCATTATTTAAATATTTTTCTTATTTTTTATTTGTTATTATGGAGTATATTAATAATAATTAAAAAATATATTAAACATGTGGATAATATACCTAGACAAATTTTGCACACTAATTTTGCTTTAATTATGTTGCATTTTGTAGTAGTATATTATTACAAATATGTTATAAAATTAAATTATTACATTTAAAAATTAACATTATTTAGTCGAGGTCATTGAAGAGCACGTAAGAACTGACACTGTGCAACAAATGGACGGTCCATCATCAAATAATGGGCGAAGACCAATAGCTACACCATATATCAAAATAGTTGAACAGCCTGCATCAAAAGCTTTGAGGTTTAGATATGAGTGTGAAGGTAGATCAGCTGGAAGTATACCCGGAGTTAATAGCACTACTGAAAATAAAACCTACCCAACAATTCAAGTAATGCCATTAATAAAGTATTTTTATTAATTATAAAATTAATTTTTTCCTATTATAATAATTTTTTTGATTTTGGTTTCAGATAGTGGGGTATAAAGGGAGAGCAGTTGTTGTTGTATCCTGTGTCACAAAAGACAGACCATTTCGACCTCATCCTCATAACCTTGTAGGACGTGACAACTGTAAAAGAGGAATTTGTACTATTGAAATCAATAATGAATCAATGACAGCAAGTTTTCAAAACTTAGGAATACAATGTGTAAAAAGAAAAGATATAGATGAGGCTCTCAAAGTACGAGAAGAAATAAGAGTAGATCCATTTAGGAGTAAGTAAATTGTTAAACATATATACTATTTATTTATTAATTTAAAATTTTATTTAAACCAGAATGGAACACTATGTACATGTATTTTTAAATATTTTATAGCTGGATTTTCACATAAAGATAACCCAACTTCAATTGACTTAAATGCAGTAAGGTTATGTTTTCAAGCATTTCTAGGTGGTACACAAAAAGGAAAATATAGTATCCTTGAACCAATTGTATCAGATCCTATTTATGATAAAAGTTAGTTTGTTTAAATGTTATAAAATCACTAGCATTCAACTGTTATTATCTTAAATAACTTCTATATTTTTTATTTTATTTTAGAAGCGATGTCGGATTTAGTGATATGTAGATTAAGTGATGCAGCAGCTTCAGTTGTAGGTGGTAGAGAAATCATATTATTATGTGAAAAAGTTACAAAAGGTAAAATACAAATAAATTTTTTTTTTTTAATATTGTAATGTTTTCTTGTGTATATTATCAATTTAGATGATATCCAAGTAAGATTCTTTGAGGAAAAAGATGGTGTATGTACTTGGGAAGGTTATGCTGATTTTCAACCTTCAGATGTACATAAACAAGTGGCTATTAGTTTTAGGACTCCGAAGTATAAAGTAATGCAGGTAAATTCCAATTTTTATAAATTTTCAATGTACAAATTAACATATTTATGGATGAATATTTTTATTTAATTTTTAATTTAGATTGATGGTCCAATAAATGTATGGATTCAGTTAAAACGACCTACAGATGGCATGTGTAGTGAAGCTCGTCCATTTTTGTTCACTCCGGTTGATTCAGGTATGTCCCCCCAGAAATATGATAGGCTACCAGAAAAAAGTTTCAATGACTATTGGGCAGATGATCAACCAGAAGAAAAAGTACCGCTTAGCGTTTTTGATAAAAATAAAGATAATGAGGATGAAGATATTAAAGTGGAAATAAAAGATGAACCTATGGAGGTCAATGAGGATATATGTTATGACATTAATAAAGAGAATAAAGAAGATTCAATTAGTTCTTCTTCAGAGGTTATGGGTGAAGATTTGCGTGGAACTTACTCTAGTCTTCAAATGGCATTTAAAAATCCATGTTCCATACCTGAAAGATGTCAGAGTTACGAAGATGTATCAATTTTACCACCTAGACCTCCTAGCAGTTCTAAACCAAAGTTTGACAATAATACTGCACCACCGTTGCCACCAAAAAGAGTTAAAAAAAATCCTAGACCAACAAAATATCTTCCTACAGTACAAGAAAAACCATCAAAAATCAAACTGTTGCATAAATTATTGAGTATGCGGAAAAGAAGTAAATCAATGTGTTCATCGAATAGTAGTATCAATGAACCTATTAATGATACTCCTTTGACAGAAGCAGAAAATTATGCCTTATATACTTCTGTAGCACCTCATGCAGCCATGTCGGAGTTTGATGAATCGTCTATGTATTATAGTACTGTTGAAGGGGGCACAGTTACAACTGTAAAATAATGTAATCAAAAGATAGAGTTGACTATCATTTTGCTCAACATTTATCAAACAAATTGTTGAATTAAAAAAATAAACGTATCAGGGTTTTAAAATAATTTAATTTAATTATTGACTGGCAGTGAACATTGAAATATTTTGCTTGTACTAACAATTCAATTTTACTTAGTTTGATACTAGAGTATAATTTAATTATAGGAGTAGAGAAAATTAAGATCTAGTCCATAGTTAATAAAATTAACATATTAACAACTTTTTTTCTTTTTCATTATATAAATAATTGTATAACTTTTGTTTTTGATCATAATTTTCATGTTCTTTTTCTAATATTGTTTATGGGTATACATTTTTATATTGCAGTTAAATATTGTGAGCCAAGTTAATGTTCAAAAATATATTTTATTATTTTAAGTTTATACAATGTTTATTGATTTTTTTATTGCGCGTTATAGATCCAGCCATGTTGAAAAGGAAAAGACAGAAATTATCTAGCGAAAGTGAACTTTTGAGGCAATTACAGAGTGACCCTAGTGAGTAAAAATAATATAAATGACATATAAGCTTTTATAAACAACCCTGGGCGATGTAAGGTGATTTAAAAAAATGTTACTATTCGGTGCCGGTGTCATTCAGTTTATGTCAGTTTCATTTAATTAGCATGATACTAGTATTTATAAATTTAACGAACACGTGATAATGTGTATATCTCTGTACAAGCCTAATTGTGTTTCTTTCCTTTTCTATACATGTTCAAGTATAATATATACATATATTATATACATAGAAATTTTGTAGTTTATTTAATATTTAGTATGTGAAAATACAAGGAGAAGAAGGATCAAATAAAATTGAGGAAGTAATAAGTAAGTAAAAGTAGGGTAGAGTATTTCTTGGTTATTTGTGGTTTTCTTAAGTAGATTTCAAGATACTGGATGGGATATAATGTGTATTAGATTATGTTTCCTATTTTATTTAAAAAGAATACAAGCATGCAATACTTGAAATAAAATATTTATACAATTCTAGTACTTGAGCGCTTATATTAATTTTTATTTTAAAAAATGGTCCTTATTCCAAAATGTAGTTAAACTTTTGTTTAAATAATATTCTATAGTTTCTTAATCAGGGTTGGTAAATGAATATTACTTTCTCCACCTCTAAAAAAATATTTGCAGCACCTACGCAGTTAATAAATTTGTATATAGCTCCAATAAAAAAAAATTATCATGCAAATATACATAAATCAGGATTATAAATGATATTAGCTCTGTATTTTTTTTAAAGTAAGTACAAGAATAAATTATATTTTAATATGAAAAATATTTTTTAGTTGATTTGATACACCTAGTATTCCATCTTGTGTTAGATATATATTTGTTTTTCTAAATAGATTTTCTTAAGTAATTGTAGAATGTAGATCATTATCATCTTTTGTACATTATTTTCTTAAAACAATGTGATTTATCATGTTTAGAATTTTATTTCTGTTTGTAATTGCTTTATTTGTTAAGTGTTTTCTAACAGTAACATTTGCATGCCATTGCTTTATTTTTTAATTGTAACAAAATTCTGTTTTTATTATTAATTCTATTATTTTAGGACTTATGGCTCAACCTTCTAATTTTATCGATGGAATGGTTATTGACCAATTGTCTATTTCTGTCAAAGAAGAACCAGGTTCGAATTACATATTTTCAAATTTTTACATTCAAAAATTAATATTACTTATATTTATTGTATATTAGAAACTAGTCCCAATCCTTATAGTGGTTTATATCCACTTCCAAATTCAAGTGTTCTTGGTCAACATTCACCTATGTATAACTCGAGAACACCTTCGCCACTTGAATACCAGTTCCCAAATGTAAATTCTAGCTCAATGTTTGGGCAGAATACATTACTGAAGACCAATATTATTCGACCACCTACAGGTAAAATAATTTTCATTCTATCTCTAATATAGAACATTATGATAAAGAAAAAATAAAGTACATAACTAGCATTAAAATATATATTGTATATTAATACACTACTGCTAGATAATACAACTTTATATGCCAATGATAAATGGTAAAATCAAAAAATTCTTAAAAACATATAATGATTGATTTTTTTTAAAGCTTGTTGATAATAATAGTTAAAAAGCATCAATAATATTTTATTATTAAATTAATGTTACAATTAGAAGCTAGTGCCTAAAAATTTTCTTTTTTTAAAATATTTTAATTTTAAATTTACATGATAAAACACTTTGTTCAAAATAATTTCATGATTATTTTTAAGTTGAAACATATACTTATTGCTCAATGCTTTAATCTTCTATTTCTGATTTTGTTATAAAAAATAACTTAAAATTAATATATTTTAATAATTTTTATGGAATTATACAGGGATTCAAACTAATTGTGGCACAATCAGTGGTTGTACTATTACAGAAGTATGTCCTACACTTAATAGTCAAAATACATCATCTCAAAAAAATTATGCTCCACCAACAACCATAACTATAACACCTTTACCATGTCCAACAGAAGGCAATAATGAGCCTAATCTTATGGAAACTACATTCTCAAGTTTAGATCGTTTAGATTCTAGTGATTTGAGGGAATTTACCTTGTTGGAAGACAGTGAACACGTGTTGTCAGCTAATTTGTCAGCTAGTTTACATTTAGCTGAGAATAGTGCTCAAGGAAAGCCTGATGAAGAAATAGTAGTTCAAGAAAATATAAATATGTCGGACAGTTTTGATAGGATTGCCGACAATACTCTCAATGAATTCTGTGAGATTTACACCAAACGTAATTAATTATTGATTGTTAAAATATCTATTTATAACTTTGTTAGGTAAAATATTATATATAATATACACCGTTTTCTTTTTACATTACTTCTATACAAATTTTATCCATTTGACATCTTTTTTTGTAAATAAACTATCAAATGTTTGCAATTGAAGAATGGACATCTGTTGAAAATATATATAAAATAAAATATTGACAAACTCAAAGTTACCATATGAGTTAATATATTTTTTATTTTACCTGTTTCCTGATATATTTCACTACTAATTCAATTTGTTCTGGGTCATTACATTCTTTATTGAATACTCTACGCCATACCATACTAGCTAAGACCATATCATTACTGAGCCATCCTTCATCATAACCTACTAATGCTCCTCGTAACTGATCACTCAATTCCTTTATTTGTCGATGCCGAACATCTGAACTTACCTAATAGTATTAAAATGGTTATTATTTATATATTTTATTATGTTAAAAGTTCCTTTTTGTTAATTAGTAATAATGTTACTTAAAAATTATGATTAATCATTTTTTTTCTCAAACCATATAAGCTTATTTATAGATTTGTATGTTTAAAATGTAATATAATACCACTTATAATATTATGAAAGTCATATATACGTGTAATTTTTTTAGCTGTCATAGAGCAACTTATCTCCTGAAAAACTTACAGTTGCTAATTTTTTAGAACGAAATTCAACATCATTCCATAATGCTTCCATGAGAAAATTTCTAATCATAGTTCCTTTAGTACCTTCATTCATTAAACGTACAAATATCATCCATAAGTGAAGTTCTGTTATAATAAACCATGAATTGAATGTATCTGGTAAGTTAAGTTCTGAAAATGAATAATAGTTTTAAGAAAGTAAAAAGAATGTTTAAATAAGTATGTTACACTTATTTTATTACTTGACATGATCTGATCAAAAGGAATTTGATCAACCAATTTTTCATATAAAATCCAACTATTTGCTTCATATTTCTATAAAATGCCAGTGTTTAAATAATTAGGTATAAAAGTGATCAAAATATTAACAAGAGAAATGTTGATAGTATAATATTGTTTATTTACTTACTGACTTATTTAGCGGATTCATTATTTGAAATCTGTCAATAAATTCAGAAACCTTACTTTTAGTTTTAACACTAACAAAATCTGTGACAGCATGGCGTTTTGAGATTACAAAATTTGTATTATTTGGATATATTGAGCCATTTGATTTTATAGCAATACAAACTGATCTAGCTTGGAAAGTCAAAATATTTCTCATCGGCACAAGCAACTAAAAGAAAAATACTTAGTTACTAACCTGTTATTAGTAATAAGTTTATAAATTCTTTTTATGATTTAAATAACAGATATTTGATTGGCATTTTTTTTGGGCGTGGGGGGGGGGGAAACAGAGCTTATTATCGAGTAAGTTTAAAAAACACCAATTCCTAATTAACTTATCTATTCTATATACATTTAAAAATAAAATATGTAAAAAATTATACTTGTTATTTTTTTTTTTGAGCCTCAGAAATCTAGGAATATATTTAAAGGTGACTAATACAACTTAATCCAACATAATATATTGAAAATAATAAGTGTTTGAGGTTACTTGAAAACATCAAGTCAAAATATAACAAAATGTTTAATAATTAATTCTCAGAAATACTGTGTACAATCGCTTTTAGTTAATACATTGTTTTGGAAAATGAAAATTTTTAAACAGTTAATATAATGTTTAACAAAAGCAAGAATTTAAAGATAAATTCATTAAATAGTAAGTATATTATTAACCTTTTCTTTTTTAAGCTATCGTCATTAAATATTGGATAAAGTATTAATACCACAACTAAGATATTATACCTGTAATATCTTAATTTGTGATGAATAATAAACAATCATTTTCAATCATTCATATTTTGTTTTATTATTTATAACTTAAAAAATATGGAAAATTATGATTTAGAGGTTTTCTGAAACTAGGTAGATACCATTAATTCATCATAATGATGTATGTCGTAATCAAAAGTGGAATATTAATACCATAGGCACCAGGTTTTGAAAATATCTTTGAGGGTTGAATTTACTACTTTTCTGCTTTAATTTTTGCCTTTCAAAATAATTGAAATATGTGGTCTAAGAGTAGGAGGAAGAAGGGAGACACATGAAGGAGCCTACTTAAATTTTTTTTGTAATGAACAAATATGAGGGAACACTCAAAATTGTATGAAAAATGTTCTTGAATCTCAGATCAGATTCTGTAAACACGGTTTAGGAAAATACTTTTTTTAGGAAGAAAGATATTTTGCATCAGTAACCCATTGGGGGCTGCGACCTGGAGTCCCCTGTGATTATTACAATATAATACGTATGAAGACAGACTTACCATTTGATCGAACTTTAATTGACGAGTTACCTTGCACGAGTAAATAATTTGTAATGTACCTACTAATTCAACTATTAACTACTGGGCAATTTTGAATATTGCACAAAATTTTGTAATATTTCACTTGCTTGCAGACAGTCTGACAGTAGTTTGTATTGGTTGATGAATAAATTGGCTAACGAGCTGGTCTTCGACGGGGCTATTGCCTGTTATATAGTTGGTACCTTATAAGTACAAACCATGAATTAAAATTATAATATTAAAAACAACATTCTTGATAACGCTTATCGGCCGTTTCGCAGTAGTATCACTGAATACATTTCATTTCAATTCATCCAATGGTCGTATAACCGGTTATCATCGACGAACCAGGGTATAGACGAAAACTTGGAGCATACGCGGGTGTTACGGCGATAAGCGATAAGCTAGAAAACTGGAGAAGAAAATCAGACACCGTACATCAGTACATCACCGTAAACGAAGTCGGATGTCTAGTGATGAGCAGTTGACTAGTGACGACCGACATAAAACAAATAACAACAACAATAACAACAATAATAATAGTAACAACGATCAGCAGTACTGCAGTAGTGACAATAATTACCAATAAGTCCGTCGGTCCGCCGCGGGTTTCCTCGCGCAAGTTGCCGTCGTCGCTGCCTTCTAAGCCGACTGCCGAGTCAAGTCGGCGCGGAAGTTGCGTGCGTGCGTATTGTGCGCGATCTGCACCCGTCCTGTTTCGGTTTTCAGCGTTTTCACGGCAATGCGCCCCGCCGGCCAATTACTATTTGGTCAACGTTCGTTCAGAGGTGTTCCCCTATGCACGTCCGCCACTGTCGCGGATTGAACACCGTCCATCTGTCCGGGTAATGGTCTCTAATTATGGGCGCGCAGCAGACCAAGGATCGCGCCCTGACCTCAGGATCGCTGACCGTGCGCAGCATCAGGTCCAAGCCGCGGTTTTCCAACGTCAAAGACGGAAAGAACCAAGGTCTCAACATATTCACCGAACACAGTGGTGAGTATGCGATACTCATATATTATTATACATCACAGATGTGTTAGATGTGAGTCACAGACACTATCAATAACTATAATGTATTAATGTGCCATGTACTGCTGTATAATATCTAAATCATTTCAATTTGTCATTTTACAGTATACAGCTAAAAGTAAAAAAAAAAAAAAGATGGGAATGT
Organism: Rhopalosiphum padi; assembly: GCF_020882245.1. Taxonomy (NCBI): domain Eukaryota; kingdom Metazoa; phylum Arthropoda; class Insecta; order Hemiptera; family Aphididae; genus Rhopalosiphum; species Rhopalosiphum padi. The sequence goes on along the minus strand of NC_083597.1, from coordinate 60,546,843 downwards.
TCTCTGTTTAATTGGCAACACAATTAAGTACAGTTTAATAAATATAATTTTCATTTAAAAATAGGTATACAACAATTTAAAATATTAGTGCACACTTTTTAATAGGTTATGGGTATAGTAGATTAAGTAGATAAATGTTAGTCAGTACTTGAATAATTTTTTTAAGCTCTAATTAATTACTATGTTATTTGACAATTTTAAAGTTTGATTAATAACTGATAATTAATACTATAGTAAACCATTTAGTAAAATATAAATTATATTTAGTATATTATATCCATATACTTTAACTAATCTAACCAATAGGTGTCATATCCATAAATTTAAACAAACTGTACAAAATAATGATAGGTAATTAGGTATAAGTTTAAAGGTAGAATTAAGTTCATGATTTTTTATTACAAGTTAAACAAATATGTATCTAATAATTTATGATTTTAAACCAACTTTAAATTACTAAAATCATCTTAATTTTGTACCTATATTTGATTATATTTTATGGCAGTAAGTAAATTGAGATAACGATTAGTATAGGAATAAGGTTTATACAAAAATAATTAAATTTTAGCGAAATAGGTACCGATACTTATTATATAATTATGTATCAACTATTTAAATCAAATGATAGCGTAATCGAGTTTAACTAAACATTGAATTAAATCTACTTTACTGAAATTTATTATAGTTTCAATAATACAATAAATTATCAAGTAATAGGTTGTCATGTATTTGTAATTGTATTGAAATATAGATTTATTGATGTTAATTAGGTACTAAATAATTATAATATAGGTACTTAATATAAGCTGTAAGTTTCATTTAACTAGTTTTTTTGATTAAAAAATATGAGTTCATTTATTATTTTTGTAGACCAATTATATAGTTAATCATAACTTAAATATTATAAAATTATAGAATCAGTTTATAATAATTTAAAATTATTTGAAATATAAATAATATTTTTAATACTATTAATTACATATTCTGAAATGTAGTAAATATTAGTTATATTTATTTAATAATTTAAAATTACAATTTATTTTTGCAGAAGCATTATTACAAAGCAGACCTTTACCTCACATACCAGATCTTCCTGATGGTGATCCTCCGGGGACCATTCCTTCAGGTGGTGGGAGTTCAGGTGGTTCAATTGGTGGAACAATTTCAAGCAATTTAGAATCTTCAATTCGATGGACATCAAAAGAAAACTTATTGCAATCCCAAGAAGATGATGATCCACAGTTATTTGTTGCTTTATATGATTTTCAAGCAGGCGGTGACAACCAACTTAGTCTTAAAAAAGGTTATTGTTAAATAATCACTCATTGATTTTTAGGTTATAAATAATATTTTTTTTATTACTTTTTTGAATAGGAGAACAAGTTCGTATATTATCTTACAATAAAAGTGGTGAATGGTGTGAAGCACATGCATCACCAGGACAAGTTGGATGGGTGCCATCAAATTATGTTACACCCGTTAACTCATTAGAGAAACATTCTTGGTATCATGGTCCTATATCAAGAAATGCTGCTGAATATTTGCTTAGTTCTGGAATAAACGGTAGTTTTTTAGTCCGAGAGAGCGAAAGTTCTCCAGGTCAAAGATCTATTTCATTACGATATGAAGGGCGTGTTTACCATTATCGCATTAATGAAGATACCTCTGATGGAAAAGTATATAATATACTATTATTATTATTTCAGCTATTAATTTTTAAATCAGAATGGCATTTGATATTTATAATTGCTTTATTGTATCTAGGTATATGTGACTACTGAGAGTCGTTTTAATACCCTTGCTGAATTAGTTCATCATCATTCAATGCATTCTGATGGTCTTATTACACAACTTTTGTATCCAGCTCCTAAACATAACAAACCTACTGTATTTGCACTTAGTCCTGAACCTGATGAGTGGGAAATTAATCGGACAGATATTGTTATGAGACACAAACTTGGTGGAGGACAATATGGTGATGTTTATGAAGCTGTATGGAAACGATATAATATGACTGTTGCCGTCAAAACCTTGAAGGTAATTATTTTATTTTTTAGGAATTTTTGAAAATTAATTTTTTTTTAATTTTCCTATTGTGATGTTAATTTATTGTGGTATCAGTTTTGTGTCTGTATACTTGCAACGATTTTTTAACATGATAAATTTAATAATTTCACAGGAAGACACAATGGCACTCAAAGATTTTTTAGAAGAAGCGGCCATTATGAAGGAAATGAAACATCCAAATTTAGTTCAATTGCTAGGTATAATATAATAGTTTAAAATTGAAATTTATTGTTAATATTAATTATTCATTCACATTTTTTGTTTATTCAAAATGTTTAGGGGTTTGTACTAGAGAACCACCATTTTATATAATAACAGAATTTATGAGCAAAGGAAATTTGTTGGATTATTTACGGCAAGGCAATAGGGAAAATATTAATGCAGTTGTACTTATGTATATGGCCACTCAAATAGCTAGTGCAATGAGTTATTTAGAAAGTCGCATGTTTATTCATAGGTAAATGTTTTTAAAAATATTAATTTTTATTAGTTGAGTGCTTATAATTTGTTATTATAGGGATTTGGCTGCACGTAACTGTCTTGTTGGAGAAAATCATCTTGTTAAAGTTGCTGATTTTGGTTTGGCCCGATTAATGCGAGACGATACATACACAGCACATGCAGGTGCAAAATTTCCTATAAAGTGGACTGCTCCTGAAGGCTTAGCTTATAATAAATTCTCAACCAAAGTATGCCTTATTTAAATGGTATTTTAAATTAATTTTTAATGTAAAATATTTTTTTCATTTAAGTCTGATGTGTGGGCATTTGGTGTTTTACTATGGGAAATTGCCACATATGGTATGTCACCATATCCTGGAGTTGATCTAACTGATGTTTATCATATGCTAGAAAAAGGATACAGGTACAATAATACATTTTTATAGAATCTTATTTTAAGCTTTGTACTTGTAATTTAGCTGCTGGACTCTTATAAAATTGATGTATTAAACGTGAACTAAATCAATATAATTAAGTTTAAATTATAAATGAATGAAAGTTTACATGCATGTTGAGTGATACATTTTGTGAGGTCCTGGGAACTTGGTATTGCTGAGGTACTAGTGTTACGATAAAATTTGAAGAGAAATTTCTTTGTAAGGATCTGTTCAAATTTGAATTAAAAAATAATCTACTATAAAATTTTTTTGGTTTTTTTTTAGTTAGGAATTTATATTATTCCTTGAATCTCTTGATATTATCTATTCATATTAGAACAATAATTATTGTTTTATCCTCGAGCTCATACATTTAATATACTAACATTAGTATAATAATATCATTTTATTTTTTCAAGAATATATTAGTAAAATTTAATTCAGTAGCAGAATGCGCATTCATAACAATTAACTATTAGTAAAAATATGATTAGATATTAACTTAAAAAAGAAACAATAATTATTCAATACTATGGCATATGTGTTATTTTAAAATACTGCAAGTGTCCCTAATATTACATTTAGGGGTTTATTAATTACCCTTGAAGAGTTGGGAGTGATTAGCTGATGAGGTTGAAGATTATTGGTGGTGGTAGTGAGTTTTATTTGTGGGATTTTCTTCCATCAAAATTTATTGGTGTTCAATTTTTAATAGAATATTCAATTTTTAATTCTATGCATTTTTTGTTAAAAATTATGAAAAATTGACAACCATAGATTATATTTAAACAAACACATATTTTATTATTAGAATGGATTGTCCACCTGGATGTCCACCAAATATATATCAGCTAATGAAACAGTGCTGGCAATGGGCTCCAAATGAGAGGCCGTCTTTTAAAGAAATTCATCATGCTTTGGAAAATATGTTTCAAGAATCAAATATTATTGAAGGTAAAATTAATTCAACATAAAAAAAATATATAATTAATTTATATATTAGAATAGAGTTGTAATAAATAAAGGTTTCTATTGTTTATTGTAGAGGTGGAAAAACAATTACAAGGGAGCTCAACACCCCAACTATCACATAAAAAGGCTCACGGTAATAATTCAAATATCATGGGTACCTCCTTGGAATCTAGTGGTAAACTATATTATTATTTAAATTAAAAGTGTTTGAAATATTTTATAAATACTAAATATTTTTCAGAAGCAATTACACAAGTTGAACGTAATTTGTCTACATTTGGTGGACCAGTGGTGAAAGGAAGCCTTGTGCAATTACGACGTCCGACTAATAAACGTGGAAAAACAGCACCGGCACCACCAAAACGTACTAGGTAAGTTTGTTATATTTTTAGTTATTATCTAATTATTAAAAAACCCTGCAACATTTTATATTTTCAGTTTGTTGTCATCGTGCAGTTCATTTAGGGATTCACATTATGGTGGTCCAGTAATGGCTGATCAAAACGATGCAGCTATGTCTCTTCCTCCACAACATTTTTTCGAAGACAACTTTCCACCAAACGGTTTGTTTAATTCAAAAAGTATATGAATAAAAGTTTGACATTTTACATAATCAATATTGTTCCTTTTATAGGCCTAATACATATTAATTAACCAAATTATATTAAAAAATTTGCTAATCTGAATTAAATAATAAATATAATAATATGCTATAGATGTAAATTAATTAGCAACTAACAAATTATAAATTTAAAAATCTTAAAAAATATTTCATGTTTAAAAAGAGATTTATTTTTGATTCGTTATTGAGGAGGGATGATTGTATTTAATTTGAACAAATAATCAAAGCACAATGTTCTATACTAAAAACTTAAAATTTACATAATTTATGTGGGGGCAATGTAATTTATAAATAAATAAAAATTAATAATTATTTTGTATGCATTATGAATAATTATGTATGAGTCAAGTGGCGTACGCAGGATTTTACAATGGGGGGGGGGGGGCTTGAAAATAAAAATTATTACGATCTATACATAGTACAATAAGTAATAATAATAAATGTACAGACAATTAACAGGAATAAGCACATGAGGAGGGAATCACACATTTGTGACACTTTAGTTTTAACTTGAGTTATCAAATCACGGCACCATTTTCTCTTAAGGCGTCTGGTTGAGTTACCTGGAAGTGTTTGTGAAGTTAACTTATTGATTAATTGGTTAAGAATATCTTGAAGTTTGGCGTGGAAGCGTTTATAGAAGATAGCAGCTGTATCGTCGATGGAAGGTAATTTGGGGTCGGAGTTTAGGGTCTCCTTCGAAACGAACCAAGGTGCACCAGTGATTAAACGATGAGTGATGTTTTGGAAAGCTTATATAGTTTTCTTGTTCGAGTTCTTAGCGGAACCCTAGATTACTATACTGTATGTCCATATTGGTTGAAGAAGAGTTTTATAGAGAATGATTATGATGGGTAGGGTAAGGTTCGAACGAAGCAGTGGTCTTAGCACTCTTAGCAGGTGAAGTCTGGAATTAAATGGAGCGCATTGGCTTAAAAATTAAAATAGTTGCTTTTTTATTTCTTACTTAAATTAAGCATAAAATAAAAAAAAAATGAACAAATTATATATAAATGTATATTATAATACCTATATAATATTTATTATTTTATTAATATTTTTTAGTCCGTGGTTCTAATAAATGGGTAAATACACGCTATATTAAATAGTTGGTAGATTTAAGAAAAAAAATAATAATACGGGCAATGGGGGGGAGGGGCTTCAGCCCGTTAGCCCCCTTCCCCTGCGTACGCTACTGTATGAGTCTACTTCTTGCAAACAAATTATTTGTTAATTTTTTGATGAGTTATCATAATGTTTTGTTTTTAGTAAAAGTAAAGCGTTAATACTTGTTAGCGGTATACTGAAAATTTTTTTTGGAATATTTTTTGAAGTCTTATGTCTATTAAATCATTGTTTTGGCTTTAAATGTGGTTGCAGGAATTACCAAAGAGTTGCAAAATGTAGTTAACAGTCTTGCCGATAGCGATGGTGCTAGTGAGGAAAGCGCCGAACCGGTAGAAACCGAAAACGAGTGTACTCACATACCGCAGTTGAACCGAGTCCATCGTGGTTCCCTCACCAAAAAGACGTCCAAACACCAAGCGTCACACCCACTTTACCAAAGAGACACTGGCAACTTAGACACACCAAAGGTCGCGGCGCTGGAAGTGCAAAACGTGAAGCGCGCCATCAACCGCTACGGCACGTTGCCAAAGGGGGCGCGCATCGGCGCATACCTAGAGTCGCTGAGACACGGCAACGGCGAGTCGGCCGAAACGGGAACCGCCAAACCGCCGGCCAGCTTGCACCGCAGCACCAACATGCCGTTACGTCGACCTTTCCAACAACCAGGTAATATGACTAGGAGTAACTCGTCGACAAATTTTCAGCCTTCCTCGCCGCGGACTGTCCGCGCCCAACCGACAGCACCGCCAAACCTCGCGGATCTCGAATTCCCGCCGCCGCCACCGCCCGAAGACCTCGACCACGAGGAAATGTCCACGTTCCGATTCGGCGTGAGTCTCAGGCACAGAGAACCGTCGACGGACTCGTGCAACAGTGCCAAATCGGAACCGGCCAGACTGAAGTGCGTCGCGGCACGCAAGGACAGACTGCATCCGGCCGAGCAGAACAACAAACCCGGGGCGGCGGTCGAGCCGTCGCCCGTTTTGTCGAAAAAGAACATTGCGGTCGCCGAAGTGTCACCGTCATCGGACGAAGACACCGCCGCCAAAGACGTGAAAAGTCTCGTGCCGGACATCATGAAAGAGATGATGGAACTGAAACATCAATCCGCGATCGGTGACAAGAAGACGACCACGGTGGGCGGCGGTGGCGTCGCGGGCAAGGAAGACCAGCAGCAGCGGCCTGCGTCTCCGGTCGACTTCAAGACGAGCCTCAGGAAGGTGAGCGCCAAGGACGAACGCGATCAATATCACCTCGTTCACCACAATCACCAGCAGCAACAGTTGCAGCGCATCGACAACAACATTGCGGAAATCAAATCACAATTGAAAAAAGTGAAAATCGACGAGAAAAAAGACGGCGGCGATTTGGTGGAATCTACCGGTGACGGCGGCGATGGCGGCGACGACAAGAGGCGGAGCACCGGCAGCATAAGCAGCTTGAAGAAACTTTGGGAAGGCGAGAGCCCGCCGTCGGAAGTAGCAGTGGCGGTGACAGCGAAGGAAAGACGGGTCTGGCCGCCCCCGCACGACGACAACCGACCGGCCGTGCCGGTGAAGCCGTCGTCGGCGGCGGCAGCAGCTGCCGCCGCCGCCGCCGCCACCAAGTCGTCCAACAAATCCAACGCGATATACGCGACTCCGGGCGCGGTGTCCCCGTCCAACATCGTGGAACAGTGGCAGACGGTGGACAACAGTCTGCGGGCCCTACGCGCCGCGCCCACCGTCACGTCGGCCGGCTGGCTGTCGCTGTCCGACAAGGTGGGCGGCTTCCACTCGTCGTGCCTCAACTACGCGGACACCGCGGCCCCGCCGAACCTCAGGTTTCACCTGCGCGAGCTGCTCAACAGGTTGGAATCGCAGTCTAGGCAGATGCGGTCCGCGGGCGGTGGCCGTCAGCAGGCCGACCACTCGACCATATTCCAAACGCTGGACGGCACCCTCAAGGACATACTGAACGTCATACAGAGATAAAACTCGCGGGCCCGCCGCCGCCGAGTGTAGTCGTATTGTTCTACACAAAACACTTACCTTACTACCTATTATAATATATTTTATTATCATATATACTTATGAATATTATTATGTATTACACGCTTGCTCTGCGAATATACCGCCCCGACGCCGCGGCGTCACATTCCTTTAACGATATATATTCTATACGGAATTATTTATTATTTTTTATTATTATGGTTATTATTATTATTATTATTATAATTATTTTGAGTTTTGACTGTGCAGACTTAATATATATATATACTTTCTCTTATGATAATATTTGAAAACAACAAAATAAGTGTATACTTGAAACATTAGCATTATAATAATATTATATACGTATACATGTTACGTGTATGATGCGTGAGTGTGTGTGACTTCGATGTCGACACATCAATTGTCGTTATTATTTCCATTGTTACGTTTTGACAATAACGTCCCGATGTAAATTCTCATTTCCGTCATTATTTAATATGTTTCTTTGTATTTCTCGATTATCGAACTGATCGGTTTTTGATCAACTGACGGTCAAACGTATAATTATAAATACTTTTATTCTCTACGCCCCGAGTTGTAGTTGTTCCCTTCCGTCGTAAAGTACCAGTAACACCAACAATATTTCGGTAACACTACACACTATATCCTTGCGCTTTTTCGTTTTTAATTGTCAAGCGTTCAGTTTATTGGTAAACAAAAAAAAAGTAATTATATCGTGTACTTCGTATTTGTATACAAATTAGAATCATAGACAATATTGTATATTATACTACAATATAATGTATACATTTTACATTTATGAAATCATTCCAAGTGTGTTGTGCAGCAAAAATGAGACATCGGCCCTTTGCTTAGTCCTTTGGTAAACGCATTCCGTCGTTTAATATTCGAACTGCTCATAAAAGGTATACACGAGAGGTCCCCAAGAATAAAATTTAATATGTTAATTATAATAATAAATAATAAAACCATTACACGTAATATTTTTTATCGCTTTAGACTTGTTTTTTTAGAAGTGTTCCCGCGACGTCATGTGATTTTTTTTGGACTTGTGGGTTTATTCATATTATTATGAAAACATATTCTTACTATATTTATTATGAAAACCAGTAGAGTATTTAATTAAGTCCCGATATTAGTACTCTACTTGAATTGGTTTTTATTTACTACCGAGTTGACAGAGATTTATGTGAGCAGTAAGGTCGGCATACAAAGATTATTATTATACCCATTTGTTTTTTCTTTTTATGTGTTTGGTCTCTACTTATTCCATTCTGAACGGAAGATAAAATGCGCGTTTATGTGTGTGCGTGTGTGTGTATGTATGTGTGTGTGTCTGTAAATTTATTTCGTCACTAATTTTTTTTTATATTTCTACCTAAAAAATTAAACTGCCCATATTTTGTTGCTCAATGATTTGTTAATTTTTACCATACCTGTAAGATGATTACACCATGATATCGATTTATATCTTCTTTGTGTTTTTTATGTGTATGATTTTTATTATTATTATTATTATTATTATTATTAATTACATATTTAACCCAACCCCACTTCCTTGTTTTCCCTCTTGTTCGATACACGTATCGTTAATGAATCGTACGCCTGCATCTTATTGTAAAAATGCGGTTTTTGAGTCTTTGATCAACGTAATATTTAATTCAATTATATATATAAAAAAAATTGAAAAGACTGAAATGATTTTGTCCACTGGTAGGCCTTTATAAATTATTAATATTGCGGTAGCATAATACACACATGTTCATCGCAATATTGTGTGCGTATAAGAGAGAAAAAAATATCTTTAAATATACTATGTAGATCTACGTACCTAATCATATAATTTATATATATATATATTATGTCTATGTAATAAAAATAAAAATGTTTCATTTTAAAATACTGATCTAGTCTTTATAGTAGTAGGTTATATTTTTTTTCGTATCAAAAATGCACGTTATACCTAAATATTATATTATTTTCTAATTTCTATTAATAAATCTTACGATGTGTACTGTTTTTGCGCTCCGTCTGTCTTCATATAAGTTTTACGTCTATTATTATATTAGATATATAGAACTTACTGTGCGGAAGCAAATGTAAAATATTTATTACAACGATATTATTTTATTTTATAAATCAATAATGTATGTTAATATAATATATATATAAAAAAATAATAGTGAGTACTATAAGATATACTATTGACAATGTTACGATTAGAAATAAATGTAATTTTTATAATATTTAAATATTGTTGTAAAATCGTTTGTTTATTTTGTTCGTTTTCATCAATTATTGACTGACTCCACTTCAATTCCTGACTGTAATAGTGCTTATACTATAGGTCCTATAGTTGACTATTACTTATAGAGCTATAGCGATTTTGCAAGTCTGGTATTTGAATAGTTAACGCGTCTCTGCAACTGCAACCCATCATAATCTACATTCTACCTATACACATCCTGTCCGGCAAGAGAAAACGCCGCGGACTTACGAAAATAGGTTCTTCTGTGCATCACCACATGATATCTTGCGTGGAACAACCGGTATCGATGGCAGGGATGCACATGTTCTCTCGGTGGATAGAGCGCGTAGCCGTACCGATATGGAAGATCACAATAACGTGCGATTGTAAGTAACATTTAAGAAATTTCTAATCGTTAACAAATTGTTTACTTATATTAAAGTATAACGGATGGCGAACCTTCCCGAAAATTAATTATAAAGTTATTGTTTTCAGGGCCGGATTAAGGTTTTTGCCGCCCATTGGCCGAAATAAATTTACCACCTAAAAAAATGAGCTATTTCATTTCAGCCGTTAAAATTTGCCGCCCTAGGCTTAGCCTAAACAGTCTTAAGCGGTAATACGGCTCTGCTCTATACTAACATTCTAAATCCCAGGTTTCTAAAAGTATTTATAAATAAAATAAACTAATAAACTGTGCATCTTCATACACGTTCAAATGATACATTAGCAATATGCTAAATACACTACCTATATATTATACATTTTTAGTTTTTGTACGATATGATTATTTAATGACAATTGATTTATAATTACCGTCGATTAATATTGTACACGAACGTGGGGCAGTCTGCGTTCGGACGAATTGCCGTTTTACTCGCATAATAGAATGGCTGAATTTTATACATTGGAATTATTATACTTATTTAATACTTTTTTTAAAATTACTTTTAATAATTTTAATTTAGTTATTTAAAAGTGGCCAAATTACAATTTGAATAAGGATTTGAAGGTTTGATTTTTGAAGGTGAAAAATGATGCAGATTATACAATGTCTTTTTATTTAGTTTAATGTTTTTGGCGCTAACTACATACGCCCAAAAAAGGAGCCCCTTGCATGATTCTTTCCTGGGCCCCAAAATATCTCTGAAAGGGTCTTCGAAGACTAAATGTTACGTAAACACTATAAGTAATTATTTCTAAAAAAATTAATAATATATTAATAATCCAAGTTGTTATATCAATAACCAATCTACAATAGACAAATTATAATTATAGATTTTAAAATCTAAAATGCTTAACATGATATTAATAAATATGACGAGTGAATGTATAAAATAATACTGAAATGCACACGTTTACTGTCCAATTCCATGACATATTTGACTTGATGTATCTTTAATAAAATAATATTAGTATATTATAGAATGGCAAATTGTCTGAGAATAGTCCACTAAGAGATTCTTTTGAAATAAAAACGATTACGTCGCGGCTTACTAGAATAAATTATATTGTTTTAATATGGTTGAATATAATAATATTTAGTCCGTCCCACTTTAGACTGAACTGCTACGTAAGAAACAATTTTTGTCATTCAAAAATATGTGTGTTAAATCAGTGTTATATTTTATTTCAAAATAATGAATTGTCCTTTTTTTCAAAACAGAGTGAACATATAGAAAATACTGTTGTATGTAGTATTTTCATGTTTAAAGTATCATTTTTTTAATTTTATTTGCAAGATATCCTGAATATTATAATTTATAATTATTAATTATTGTTTGTGGCTAAGAAATATTAGGATTTAACTCACTTAAAATGTATATTACGGTGCAAAGTGCTTTCCGTCTTCTAGATATCGTATATACCTATAATGTTATCATAAACAAGTATTTAAAAATATGATAATAAAATATGTCTTAGGCATGGTGTATAACAAGATTATTGAAAAAGGTCATTTCCGGCGTAGATTAGAATTTCAGATCAAATTTCTTAGAAATTGTAAATACAGTAGCTATTCTAAGCACGAGTTGAGAATTAGGGAATAAAACAATATTTAAATAAAAAAAACAATATAGATATATGGAAATACAGTTATATTGGTATATAAAAATAAATAATTATACACTACAATAATAATATATAAACAAAAAAGCATATGACAGGACGACGACACAATAAACGTGGGGGGGATAAGCGATTTCGGTGTTAAAAGGTCACCTGCATAATCCTTCCGATCGGTCTTGCGGGCGAACGAGTGCCGCGGACGCGTCCGCTTGGGCTCGTGAAGTCGTGACGTGTCTACCGTAACTGCGTGCGAGGCCCGAACGCCTAGGTCGCGGGAGTTTACGGCTCCGCGCGTCCTGGGCGTCCGAGCGCTCTCACCGCCGTCAGAGGGTAGACCACGTCACGGAGACCCGCGAGCTCGCGACGACCGCGAACCCGTTTGCACCTCAAAACCGATCAGATAGATTGTTCGCAGGTGAACTTTTAACACCGAATTCGCGTATGGGGGGGATATGGAGGGGGGTCCTCGTCCTTCGTCACTGCCGTCGTCCTGTCATATGCATTACCGGCCTAAGGGCCCGATCTTCATCTCCGTCGTCCTGTCTAATCCGCACGGACGCAACATCCGCGCAATAGCGCTCGTTTGACGTGTTTCCACGCTGCGGCCAGCCGCCGCCGACAGCGGGAAACACGTTTTTGAATTTTTGTTGCGTCCGGCTTTTCTCGGCGTTTATCGCCGTCCCCTACCTCCGATTCGCATACGGCCATTACAACTTGTTCGACAACATCACCGATTACGACTGCTATCTCTGCCGTTTCGTTCATCTGTGCAACCGTTTCGTTCATCAGTGCAACCGTTTCGTCCATCTGTGCAACCGTTTCGTCCATCTGTACAGCCGTTTGGTCCATCTGTGCAGCCGTTTGGTTCAATTGTTCAGCCGTTTGGTTCAATTGTTCAGCCGTTTGGTCCAATTGTGCAGCCGTTTCGTCCATCTTTACCGTTTCATCCATTTGTGCAGCCGTTTCGTCCATCTTTACCGTTTCATCCATTTGTGCAGCCGTTTCGTCCATCTTTACTGTTTCGTCCATCTGTGCAGCCGTTTCGTCCATCTCTGCCGTTTCGTCCGTTCTCATCTCCTCTAGTGTTTCGTTAATCAGTTTCTTTTTTTCATTTTCAATCTCCATAGTTTCGACTTCATCTGTAACTCTTTCTAAAACGTTTTCTACCAGTTCTCTCAAGAACGTTGTAATTGAAGCTGAGTTAACGTCTGCCATGATACTCGATGCCATATCGTATTGATATATATATAGTCAATATTAGTGCGTCTGGCACGTTGGACGTCCGGTAAGTTAATAAGATTATTGAATTTATATTTTCGTACACCGTGACAGATCACCCGGACAACGAGCCCATGATGTCGTTTATTACTAGCCAGCGACTACCACCGCGTTTGTCAACAATTCTAATCGGCCGACATTATATATAGGATTTCACGGGCCCGTTTATTTTTTCAAAGACTATTATTATTATTATTATTTATTTATATAAATTACCTCTGTATTAACATTATAACGATTTAACGAAGATTTCGAATATTTCGATCCATACTGTACCCGTTTTAAACTTTTAAGTGGTCTTTTTTATTTTATTTTTCAATTGTGTTTCATTCGATTGGGCTAATATTTTTCATCATTAAAAATTGTTTGAAATCCAATTTTGAATCTTAGTGTTTATAATCTATTATTATCTGTCAACATACGCTGACTTGTTATACATTTTTTTAAAATGTATCTTTTTATGAAATCAGATCTCATTATAAATTTAATCTTTTACATACATAATTAAAGTATCACAACTAAAACAATATTGCACCAACTACAATAATTATAGTGATTTAAATATTAATAGTACTTATGTAATTTAATCGAGAGAAAATATATCAGAAATATATTGTTAACCAATATTAAAACGAAAAAAAATTATTTTACCGAATAACAGAAAATATCATCGTTATTAAATTTATTTTAAGGTTTTCTTTTATATATATATATATATCTAGATAGAAAATGCGGTAATATTATAATCAGACTGCAATTAGCTATTATATTTCGTGCTATGAATGTATAGATAGTAGGTGCAGTATGATGCATACCGATATACGTTATACGTATATATGGTGGGTATAAAGATTAAAAATAATATTTCACTTCCTTTGATTGTTGAATATTTCACGTATTACGTGATAGAAGGAAAATTCGTAATATTAAATTATGGGTGTGTACCTATACCTCTACCTATGTTCTATATGGCTATATAGTAAGTATATAGTATATACTTATATACATCTACTGCATTATGCTGTTTATTACCAGATATATGTTGCACGCACCCGGAAATATTGAAGTTATCACTAATATTATATTTTTTTCAGGTGTTAAGATGGCCGACATATTAACGAATTCCGTCGAATTCCGATAATCATCTTTATTAGCTTGCTATACAGTTGGACTGTATGATTAAACTCCTATTATAGATGGTATAAATACGTCGTATAGGTTCTCGAGCGAGAGTACAGGTATTACCTTAGCATAAATATGAATATAATTACGACGAGGCATTTGATGATTCTGCGCGAATCTATGTGGTAGACTGTCTCGTAATGATAGGTATGTATTCAATTACAATAATTTAGGTATTTTGAAAACAGTTTTGTATTCCGGTAATATTTGTAAAACATTTAGATACCTACTGAGCAAACTGATGAATGTATTGATTTTACGATGAAGTATGTTTACTTGGTAGGAAAGTAAATCTAGTTGTTACTTTTTGGTATTAAAAATAAAAAATGATCAGAACTTTTTATAATAATCAGGAAAGAACGAAAAAAAATAAATAAGGGAAAAAAGAGAATCTTTACTCGAAACCAATTTTCGACAATCGATTTTCTTATTATGTTTTAATTAAACACGAATAACCATAAATACTTGAAATTTTAATCAAATGATTATATTAGCGTTTTCTATTTTTTTTGCCATAAATATTGATAAAAGAATTTTCACTTGGTCAAAATGCTTGAAAATTTAATTTAAGGTTCTTCATAAATTTTTACTATACCTATTTAAAATATTGAAGTATTAAAGATACATGGGCATGATTTTTTTATAAGCATTTAAAATTGAAATTTAGACAAAATTAGATATTTAATTAAATAACGATTTTAAGTTATTTTGCTGTAATTCAAAAAAATTATTCTCAAGACGTTGAAACTTGTATTTTATATCACATTTTTTTTTTTTATAATACGAGTATAATGGTATTTTTAAAATATTTAGATTATTTTTTGGTATTGCCTATTTATATTGTTACGGTAAGTAGATATAATTATTCAAAATTTGATAAAATAATTACAATAATATGATGTATAAATATAATATACCTTAAAAATTATATATATTAATGATGTAATAAATGCAATGTTTTCTGCAGAAATTAATTCAACCTACTGTAATAATAATAGTAAAATATAAATTAGATAAATTATTTTAGTAACAATATAAATTCTTATGTATAAAAATGAATGTTTATTTATTTGTTAGTGCTTAATAGACTTAAAATCTACTCAACCCTTAAATACAATTTATGCCAATAGATTCGCCGAGAATCTAAAGGGGTTTATAGTTTATATGTATTATAGATTCGTTAAAGCATGGCTCACACGCGGAATTTCAAAACAATTCAAATCAAGTAGCCAAGTAGGTACTTTAGATACGATTAAAACGATTGATTTTATGATTTGTTTTCTTAATTCTGAACAAATTTTTAATGTAAATACTTGAGAACGATTAACAATCTTAACGATATTTGATTTACGTCGGTTTTTAAGTATTGGTTAAATATGTTACCAGTTTTTTGTGCTTACATAAAATATATCTAAAATAAGAAGTAGTAAGTCATACAACGATACAACTAATAATTTTAATTGTGTTTATATTGCATATTTCAGTTTCGGAAAAAAATTAAACGATTGAAAGATAGATTAATTTATTTTAATTTGGACGAAGTTGAGTAATACTATAGAGTATAGACTATAGTATAGCATAAAATTAAAAATATAATTAGGTAATAATATATGCTATTAGATTGTCTGTTCAGAATCCTTTTTCGTGTGTAATAATTTTTAATTTAAGTGATTAGGTAGGTACCGTACCTCAACGATGAGGTACAGTCAATACGTCATATTATACAGCACTTTCCACCTTTTGTTTGTCAATGTCTCCAAAAAATAAATTATGTTAATAAAAATTATCACCAATTTTGACGAATTAGTATTTGCGCGTTAATATCAAACCTTTTTAACGTTATCATATGCGCAGAAATAGTAATCATTAATCGTCGATTGAAAGATTTTGTATAGAATTATAAAACACTCCTAAATCTAAAACGTGCACGTCAAATAAAAGTATGACGTATGGTTTTTTTATTTAGAAAATAAAAGTTGTTATTTTTGATATTTTTTCATAGGCATGGACACGTGAGTCCTCGTGAATTACATTTGGTCAATTTAGTCATTGCTCGTCGACGAATAAAGTCGTGCCTGAATGAGCGTGTAGCTAGATTTTTAGAAAGGGCCAAATAATAATTTTAAAAATTACTCGTGGGCCGCATACATTTTTAATGGTAATGATTAAGAATAAAATAAAATAAAAATGTATTAATTATAGTTTACCTATTAGTTAATAATTATAATGTCTCAAAAATTTTTATAAAATGTATTAAATTTATTAGAATAGTATAAGTATTATAAGTAGATTTTTAATAGTAATAATTAGTATTAAATTGATATTGGTTTTTTATTTAAAGTTGTTTTCGTGTTAATGGATGTTACCTCTGTTTCTTTTATTATTTTATTTATGTCCATGGGTGATTTTGATGTTGAAAACCGCAGTAAATTGTCCAAATGAACATGCATCACTCAAACGATTTTTATATTTGTTTTTGATAAATGTTAATTTGCTAAAAGTCGCTTAAACAAATATGTTATGACTCAAAAAATGTTAAAATTGCTCTAACATTTTGTAAAATGGAAGAATACTGATTTTATTTCAGTGAATTTTTTTTTTAATAAGTATTTCATGTCATTTAATATATTTAATTTTGAATTTTAAAATGTACATTTTAGTTTTATTGCAGACTGCACAAAATTTGCTAAAAAGCTGCAATGGCTTGCGTACCATGTAATGGATACTGATGGTGTAGTGACTACATCAAATACACTTGAGGTAATAAACCAACAGCGATCATTGAATAAATTCGCCCAATGTAATCCACGCTTCGCAATAAATTACTAATAATATTAATATTCGTTGGGCGGCGTGGTGTATAGGCAATTTTGCTACATTGGCATGTAGATGGCCATTGTAATGTTTAACTATTATTATTTATTTTTAATTACATAAAATACAAATAGGAATATAATATAAATAATTGTTTTTTACAACTCGTGGAAATTTTTTAGGGGGGGGGGGGGGTGTAAGCTAATACAGGCAAAACTATCTAATAACAACAATTACTACCGTACCAGTTAAATTTAATAATACCATTTTCATGCAATTCCAACCATCGAGTTTAATGTAAAAACAAAGATCTCCGAAGGAACACGGAGTACATTTTATTGTTTGTAAAGAACTGATTAGAAATGTTTTCTGATCTAGTAAAACTCAAAATAACACCACTGATTCGACAACAAATATTTACTGAATACGTGGACACGTGCTACTAATATTAAACTGCGAACAATGGAAAATTCGTAGATTTCGAGCAACGCTACAATAAATTATTTTAGCTATATTATGCACAGTTATTTTTACGTAAAAAACCCATTTTACAGTTGTAAATTCAGTTTGTTATTAGGTACATCATTATTATGGTAATGCCATTTCGAAACATCGGGTGGCATTGGAGATGGGATGAAATGAGTATAATACATTTTATGACGTAGCCTTACACTTTAATGACTGAAGTAATATTATGCATAGAATAAAGTAAGTTGCATAAATAATATTTTTAATTTTAGAAAAAGGCATAATAAACATATCCAATACTAATATAATAATAATATATAATCATTGATTTTTCCTTGATTTGTTAGATGAGGAGGATCGGGTAGATGGGTATTTTGAAAATTGGCATCATTGTTAAATTGTAGTAAGTATACAAAAGTTAAAGGTATCTATATTATTATATAAATATATAATTATAAAATGAGAAATATTATTACATGATCATTATAATATATTATTTTATATAGTTATTATTTACAATTTATATATTTTTAAATACATCATATTATATGTATATATATTCAAATAGCCAAATTAAATTATCTACTATATTATATTCACCGCAAGTACTGCACAAATAGTGTATACTCAGTAAAATTTACAATTATTTATCTTATAATATAATATGGTATTATATTTTATTACAATTTGTAATTTACAAATTGTTATACGCAGTAGAAAATCAAGTTATAATTACCAATCGGAGAAACTATTAGTTTAAAGAGCACGTCAAGTACAATTATAACGTCTATACTACTGTGGCTATTATTTTTATGTGTTGGGGATTTAAATGGTTTTTGGCGACGTCTATTGCCCAAAAAGTTTTTTAATTTTCAAGTATATTGGATATATGTACAAAGGATAGCGTACCGGCCAACGTCTGGTAATCGCCCGGGCACATTTTATTATTATCATCTGCACCAGTAATATTGCTGTAAATACTCGTTGGCGGTGGTAACCATGGTCACCGTGCCCATAATTTTGCCGTAATAAGTTCGAGAAATTCCAATATTACTATTGCCATTATGATAATAGTAATACTGTATGTTATTATTTATTTATTTATATTTTATAATAGTAATGACCAAGAAGGAAATAAGTACATTTTAAATATAATATAATGTAATAAATAAATGTAGAAAATAAATATTAAAAACTCGTGTCAAACGTTTTAACTTAAATCTGATATAAAAAAAAATCTATATAAGATAAAAATGTAATACAGTTACGCATGTATTAATGGGATATGGGAATGTGTATAACAAAATAACGGTTACTGGTTGCAGAATATAGTAAGAAGTTATGTGTGGTCTAAAATTTATATCATCATATTAAATATAATTTCATAAAATGAATTAGTAACACTGTCCTTTAAATTATGAAAACCAAAAATCATTATTTATCATTATAATTATACAACAAATAGTACCATAATTATTAGCTTTTTTGAAATTATGTGGAAAAAATGAGTAATTATAGATTGGGAACCATTATTTATATTAGGTTTGAATTTACATGATATGATAATTGATAGTACCTATCTTACTACAAATGTCTATAAATCTGATAAAACTGATAATGGAAACATTAAAACAATTCGAAAAAGCTTAATTTAATTGATAATTGTAATCCAGATTTGTTCAGTAACGTATTTTGTTGAAAGAAACCTAAAAATTAAAAATAATTGAAGAATATGTCAACATAATGGGGAGAACGGTCGACAGTATAAGCAAGATCACATATTGTTATCTAAAAATACATTTGATAAATTGGCTACCTATCGACAATACAATTAACTCTAATGTATTAACAATAAATAATGTTCACGCTAGAAGAGGGAATGCAACAAATGCCAATAACAAAAATATTTTACGTGCACAAACAATAAACATATAAAACATTTAAACGATGTATTATATTTTATATGTACGTCGTACGAATGCAATCAAAATATTATAATGATGTCGTGAATAGTTTTGTACCAATTTTTTGTCGTCAAAAGCAGCATTTTTACCTCACATGAACTTAAAGTCAAAGCGCACGTGCGCGCGCGTGTGTGTGTGTGTGTGTGTGAGAGAGAAATAAAGAAAACTAAATGTTATACAATTTACAAATTATATAATTTATTTGTGTATGTCAACGAGTTATGGGAGTCCGACGAAAGAAAACTAAGTGATTTTTATTTTTTTTTCTATAAAACATCATTCACAACATTATTTTTGAAACAGTACGAATTTTTGTATTGTAGGTATATACTTATTAAAAGCTAACTTTAGAAAAAGTGGCCATTTATTATAATGAAATGCTAGTAAAATATAAGTGTAAAAATATAATCAAAAGATATTTATATTTTAGAACCAATACATATAATTATTATCATTACGTATAGAATTAATTTGTTGAGTTATCAATTCACACGAGAAAAAAAGTATTAAAAGTGTTAATTTATTGATAAATTTTGTAACTATATAAATGATATCCTTCATGGTTTTTATATTATAAATTTATAAATAATATAAACATTAATACAGCAAATTGAATTTTTGCGTTTAACCACATTAAAACTGTAGCTTATACTTGAAAATTGTTAAATAATTATTTTAAAAGTAACCACGAAAATACTGAATATTATCTAATACTAATCGTGTTTTTATATAATAAACTAAAAAAAAAAAGTTGTCAGAGTACCTTGTACATTTTTAAATTTTACAGTTACTATTCAGTCCCCTAGTGAGGTTCTCAATATTTTTTAAATGCGAGTGAAGTGTACATCAGCCATCAGGAGAACAAAGTAAGGTTTACCTTTAGTGCATAACATGAGCTTGGAATGAGCCGACAAATATATTGTTATTTATTAGAGTATTAGTAGTAACTAGTCAAATTATTAGTAATTAGTATTGGTCTATATTAGTGACCGTAATATAAACCCAGCTATATTATAATATTGACTGAAAATTAGAATTGGTTTATTTTTAATATTATATTTATTAAAGGTATCGGGTAGTGGTATGAATACATATTTTTTTGTCGAGGAACTTATATATTGAATTCATAGAATTCCATGTAAATGTCCTTGGACTCTTTTTTTTATCAAGAATTTGGAATATTATTATAATTTAATACATTGAAACCTCCCTTAACGGTCACCTCTAAATAGCGGACATATTTTGGGGAAAGGGGACATTTTCACTACTTTTCTACAAAAAAACCTCTAAGTAATGGACACTTTTATGGCATTTTAACTTTTTATTTTAATCATTTCTATCGTAACTTCATGGAATTAGAAAATACATTAACATACGAAATTACTTCGCGCCAAAATACGAAACAATCTTAAGTAACTGATTTTTTTAAATATAATATTATGTTAGTTTTAATTTTTATATTATCAATTTTTTTTATCTTTTTACATTTGCATATTTAAAAATACATAAAAATAAATTAAATTTATGATGTACCATTTATATGTATAAGTAACTTTAAATAAATAAATACATTTTTTAACTTTAATTTAAATTTTTTATTTTCCTAGTATTATATTAATAATTAATCTCTCTAAATACCGGACACCTCCAAATAGCGAACAAATTTTCGGAAGTTTCACTGTATTTTAGTATTGAACAATATCAAACGTTCAATAAAATAATAATTATTTATTAATAATAAATGTACCTATATTGTTATAAAAAAATAATAATAATATATAAAATAGGTTTTTGGAATAATATTTGGTAATATTATAAAAATATTAAAAGTTTAATCCAATATGAATTAATATTTGGTAAGTTTTATATTATTTTAATAATATTGATATAAACCAAAAACGTAAAATAAATTATAGGTTTATAAACTTTTCTTAAATTCTCTATCATATAGTAGATTAGTTGTATTGCATATATGTGTATATTGTTAAAGTGTTAATGTTACATCTCTAATTTTATACGATCATATTATAGAACTTACATAATTAAATTTAACAGCGCGCTGTTAAGATAAGAATTAAAGTATTTTTTTTTATTATATCGAATTTTTATCAGAGGTTAATTGTATTTGTTTTTCAACTTCATTTTCAATTATTTAATGAATTTATGTCTCAATAACGTTGATATGACATAGTGTAGATTATGTTTTTCAATAAAAATATTGAAAATTATTAATGCTGTTAATAATATAAGTTGGTTCGATAGAGAATACAAATTATACAAACGATTCCATAATCATTCAAATGTTCTCATATAAAATATATCATCTCCAGACCTATTCGATACCATCCGTTAATTAAAAAGAAAATAGTCCAATTAGTCCATAGACCTTTTAACTTCCGTCATTATTTAATATTCATATTCAAATTAAGAAAATAAAAATTCTTGAAATCGGATTCTTAGATAATTAGTTGCAATGGTTATATTGTACTTACGTATATATATTTATAGGGTAATGTCAATGGATTTTTATTGCGGGAAATGTTCGTCCACATTATATAACTAATTATATAAGTACACGTATTTAATGAAAGCAGCGTGAGCAAAGCGAGTTAAAAACGATTGATCAGGTTTAGTGACTCAAAAAATAAAATAAAATCACAAAGAAAGTTAATAATATCTCTAAAACTTATCAATATAATAAATAAAACAACATTTTAACGACAAAAATAATTCAAGTTTACAAATTTATTTTACAATAAAAGTCACGATGATGGATAATGTGCGTGCGGTGGTAATGTTATTGTTGTATAATAATATGACTCAATAAACTTGTCGGAAATGTAAAAGGATGCAAGACTGAAAATATGTTTACCTCTGTTGTTTTGTTAATTATACTTTGATGATGTATAGTAAATGTTATACACGCACACTTATAGAAGATATTTGCAGAGATTTATCCAATTGTAAAATAAATTAAGACTATATTTGATTAATAAACCAACGGTTTTTTTCTCTCAATAATTACTTTTCTATTGAAGGCAATGTTTATAGCTACTCCAATATGGTTATACGATTACATTTGTATAAAGTACTTCTTGTCATTTTATTAAATTGTATATTATATCTACTGCATGTCATCCTAATATGAAACCCAAATACTCTAATGTCTTTAATATTTGACTCCATCTATTTCCTATTTTAAATTGTTTAAGGAATCAATATTTAATTATTAATCTTTTAATAACTTTATTATCAACTATACTGAATATACTTTTACCTAACTATAATAATTTTTGACGTTTTTTTAATTTCATAATTATATTGTTACAGACTTTAATATACATAATTATATATTAATAAATATTTATCGTTAATATTCTTTTATATTCTACAAAATAAAAACGTATTATCATATTAATATTATTATTGTTACGAACAGTTTATGTCTATAGGTACCTTTTACGCAAATGTTTAATTTGTAACCGATGAAAATAAATAAAACTTACCAGACGTGAGAGTTGTTATGGTTCTTCTAACAAAAATTGCTCACCAGGAATTACCGTAATTACAGCTTTATACATCGGCTGTTTTGTAATTATTATTATATTAATATTATACAACTTCTTGAAGAGCTTTTCTTCTATCGATTTTATCCATTCATTTTAGAACTAAAATAATTAAACTAAGGAGATTTACAACTGTAAATAGTAAGTTACAATTTCCAAAACATTAACTAAAATAAAAAATAATGAGGCTATTTATAGTTAATATTACATAATTAATATAATTATTTAGTTTTATTAAATTATGATAATATGTAAACAATAGAAAATATTTCACTAAATATAAATATAGAAATTAGACAATAGTTATTAGATAATCACAATAGGTATATTTTATAGTAGTTTAAAGAAGTTAACAGCGATGTTGACAAACAAATTCATTTAAATTTAAAAAATGACATGTTGGAAATTATTTTTAAAGCATAATAAATTATGTAATAATATAACGATTTTAATTATTATAAAAAAAATTTTTTAGTGACAGGAGGGGATGGTAAACTTCTCCAAATTGCGCATAATATATGGTTTTTACGGGGAAAAAAATCTGTTAATGAAAAATTAATATACATATTATGTTTGATATACTCGCAAGTATGACAATAAAACCAAAGAAACTGTATCGCATTTATCAACATGACAATATGATAATATTCAACATAATGTTATTCGCGTATTATATTTCAGAGCACAGTGTACGTATGATGTAACTAGCCAATCATTTTGTATTTACATTTAATGCGATCAGCGATACAAAAATCATAATATTACGTCAATAAAGTATGTCAATTGAAAGTAACTCAACTTTTTTTTTCATCGAATTTGAATTACGATTATACTATAGTATTGTGGATTGTGGATTGTAGATTTAGGATAATATAATACAATGCATTATGTGAAATATTCTGTATACAGCACAGTGAAATGAAATCATTTTTTATAATTCTGTTGGTTATGCACTTTGTAGAAAATAAATTTAAATAGAAATTTAATTAATTTACACAAAATCAGTTGTTAAAAAAATATAAAATATTATTATATTGGAAACTAAAATGCTTGGATCAACAAACCTCAATAATTGCGAACAATAATAATTAATTTGTATAATAATATTGCTTTTGAGTTTTATCTCCGAGTATAGCATTTAAGCATTAATTAAATTCAATGATATTTCGATAATAAAGTGTCTGAAGAATAAAGTTAAATCATATGTTTATTAAATCAACAATGGTTTTGATTATCAGTTATTCTATATATGTAGTATAAAAGTATCAACAAAAATAATACATTATCTTGATGTACGTTTTTAGATGTTGATTTAGTTAGTAGTTTTCGTAGTAACATCTTTTATTTACCATTGATGCTTCGCGGGTCATAAGAGAGGAGGATGATAAGGTAAATTTTCAGAAACTCAGGTTAACGAGAGCACAGCCTATTAGTAATAGCTTATTATAAATTCAACTACATATTTTTTTTGAGCAGTAGTTAAAGATTTGTACATGATATGTTATTTATGTATAGACAGTTTAGTACATAGACGTTTAACAGTTAATAAAATTCAATTGGAAATATAAAAGTATCGTGTAGGTATCTTGTATATTGTATCTAGATACACTAAATACATGTATCATGATACTTTTTTTTTGAGGATTTTGCCCAACCCTGATATTAAGTATTAATATAACACTAGTCATGAGTTATGAATTATATTTGTTAAATAAAAATAAAAAATAATAAAGCAGCTGCTCGAGAAAGGGGATTTTAAGTAAAAAAACACCAACTTTTTTGTAGAGTAAATTCTTGACCCATTATATCATGCATTTAAGTCATACAACTCTATTTGATCAAAATATTTTTTACAAAAATGTTTTTTACTGCAGTTAGTATTTAGTAAGTGAAATAATAATAATAATAAAAAAACAATTTCAATTGCATGGTTTATACAAATGTTAGAATATTTTTTATACAAAACAAAAGAATTTGTAGTTAGTTGCCAACCTAATTTTTACTAATTAATTGTAACAAAGATATTTTCTGTACATCTACAAATAAATAAATAAGATAAAAATCTATTTTATTTGTTTTAACTTGTTTGGACATTGTGGTTTGTAGACTTTTGTATCTACTGGATAATGAGTAAATAACATTGCGATTTGTGATTGAATTGCTGAAGATTAAATTTATCAGAGTTTCCCTTTTCGGTGTTTCAAATATTTAGGTGAAAAGGATATGAATTCTTTTTTACACTAAATGTGTTTTATAGTTTGTGTATATAATGCAGAACTTTTTATTAAAAAAAAAAAAATTTTTTTTAATTAATTATGACTATTGTTCAACATTTGTGTTTATGGTCTAACTATAATTATGGTATAATATTTCTTTTTGTCTTGATAATGTTTAGTATTTTTACAATTTATACAATATATTTATTTACATTATTTGTGTACATTGGTAGAATCTGTAATAAATATTATGTATGAAATATAATACCTCGCACAATATAAATAATATTCAATATAAAACCAAATATTCTACTTATTTATACAATAATTGTGTTTGTACTAAATATATCAATCTATTTTTTATATAAATATATATTTAAAAATAAATTGTGGTAATGAATATATGTGTATATTAAAAATAATTTACTAGGAACAAGCTTTATTGACAGACACACACTTTTTCTATATAATTTATTAATATTGTATAATTAAATATAATATTTAATAAAGTTGGTGTTAATAACGTTATTCATATTTTGTATAAGTCAAACCAATTTAAATAATATTATATATTTCCATTTAATAATAATAAGTAATATCATTGATTAAAATTATCGAATAATTTTTAAATTTTAATCAATGGTAATATTAGAATCAATAAAAGTTTATATGGTTGTTAAGCTGGTAGGTTAATGAAAACAATTATGCCGAGTTTTAGTTAATTATAGGTAATATGATATTATAAAATAAATAATTTAATACTCAAATTTTATATAAAAGTGAATATTTTTTTTTTTTTTTACATATTTAACAAGGTATTTTATATTGTTAGTTTTTATATCTAATATTGGTAATATTTTTCTCTAAATTAAATTAATTTCTGAATTACTTAATGGCTAATAATATTATGTAAGAGCAGATGATTTAATTGAGAAATCCAGATCGCGGGTAAGTTGTAAATTTACTAGCAGATTATGATATAAATTTGTCTAAATGCATATTTGGTTGATATAAGTTAGTTATAAAAACAACAGCATGCTTTAATAATTCCAATAAATTATTTATTTAAACATATTATAGTAAAATTTATGATGTGTGGAATTTTTCGAAATCTAGTGATAAAGCTACTGATTATAACTATAAGCAATTGACGATCTTTAACATTAGTTTTTGAGAATATTGTTTTGTATAATACCGTACTATGAATTATTATTCTAATACGAGTAGCACTGTAGCGAGAAACGGGAATAAAAGGAATATAAAAGAATTGTATTGTTATCGCCTTATTGATGTTTTCGGTCATCATGTTTAGACTGGATATGTGTATATATAATGCATATTGTATACACTATACACATATTAGTTTTCTAAACACATACTTAAACTACACTAAAGTTACATTTGCACCTACTTTATTTTTCTTCAACAATGAGAACGTATACTATTATTTATTTGTGTTGAGGAGCGAGGGATTTTTATACTTAATCGTGAAAATTGAAATCCCAAATTGTATTTGAAAGAACGCGTTTGGCTACCAAGTTTTCAGTGATGTATAAAAACGAACTTTTAGAAAATCATAAAGTTTATTGTACGCAAAACTAAAATATAATATTATATATCATATACGTGCGATTCAGTCATCCACACGTAAAATATTGGCGGAAAGCGTTTCGTCAATTCGTCTGAATACACAATGGACTGGCGAGTGGCGAGACGAGACCTCTTTTCGATGTGTTGAGCCAAATAAACAAACGAATGTATTATTATAATATTATAGTACAATAATGGTGTTATATATATATATATATGTATGTTTTTTTTATTTTTTGCTGTTTGAATATTTTATTGTGTATAAATGTTATTGTTTATTGTCATCCCACTACTGTATTTTATTCGATAAATCTCTACGATGTAAACTTATGTTTTAGAAAACGATTTCTTAAATTAACTTTTCTAACTGTAAAATGAATCACAAATCATAAACCTTGTAACATTTAATTTCGTGTATAAAATTTGCAAAAATTTGGGATAATATTAATTTTTTTAAATTATATTTGTTATTTTAAAGGTAAAAATTTAAAAAATTAGTTTTTAGGGATAGATTTTTAAATTATTTCGGTGCAGAAAAACTCAAATGATATATTAAACGCTATTTGAGTTCGGTGTTCACTTCCTGTGTCATGAATACCAACGACGAACTGTATATTTTTTTTATGTATATCGCGGAAATTATTTCAATGAATACATATTAAAATTAACTATGGCTCACAAATTTTTGTATTGTAGTATTGTACTATGGTCTATAGCGTTATTCTTGCAATCGCTTTAACGACGTTGCCGTTGTTCATCACGCTTTTTGGTAGGCTACTAAAATATTACAAGATTTTACGCAGAATCATTTAATAATATGAATTGTTAACTATTTCACGAGGAATTTTGTGACGCACAAATAAGGGTGGTAGGTAGGGGATTATATCAGGTTATTATATCAAAGAAGTTTCACTAAAAGTATTTTTATTCAACAAATCGAAATAAAAACCAATTTATGTTTGGCTGAAAATTAAAAAACAAATTATTAAACTGTCTAGTTCTACTACAAGAGCTAAAAATCTAAAATACTGCTTAGAAGATCAAACAGTATTTTATTTTTAAGTTTATTTTCAGCCTTGCTAACTAAAAAAAATTATATTTGTAAAAATATATAATACATTTTATGATATAATATATTAGGCATACATCGATACATTCATTTAAAAAAAGAAAGTAAATGGATATTTTGTTAACGTTTTAATAACAAACTCCATTGAGTATAACACTAAACAATTTATTTTAGTTGGTTTTCAATCGTTTATTTCTACAATAACATTTGATATTATAATTTTTAAACATAATAAATACATATTATTGTTTAAGTTTGATATATTTGGATTGAATATAATTTTATGTACTATAATAAAGTATAGAGAAAAAATGGTTTTAAGAAAATGAAACGTTATGTTACAGTAACAATATTATTAATTGTCAATAAGTACTAGGTTATTTAATCTTATTGAAAACAAATACAAAAATGGAATATTAATTTTTATGTTAACACTACAATATATTTACGTGACAAAAATATCGTTTACAACAAACATATTATAACTAACATTATTAATACGCCTTACAATCTGCTGGCTTCTATAAAGTCTCGCCTAGAACGTCGTTCTATCATCTAAATAACATAATATTACAAACAATAATAATATGAACAATGCAGCCATGCAGGTACATGTGTTATATGAAAATAAGATTTGTTCATATTTACGAATCACCCTATAATAGGTATAGTAATATTATAAACTCACTCTGACTTTTGGATGGCACTGTTCGCATCTGTGCATCAACACTGTTCGCTGTCTGGAGCCCTGACATTTCAAAACAAACCACAGTTCGTCGACCAAGTCTCTCCATGTAGATCTCTGCGGTCCTATTCGCTATTTTGTTTTGGAAGCAAACAAATAAAACAATAAATAAGACAAAGGCAACGCGATAAGAACGTAAACGGTATTGAATGCGTAAAAGAAAAAAAAATCATAAGAAATATAAAACAAAATGATTAGGACTCAATAAAATGTTGTTGGAACATAATATTAAATGTGGTCGGTGTAAAGGCCTTCGGAAGAAAAACTACTTAACGTACTCGGTTTATATCATCAGTCCTCACAAGCCAACGTATTATATTCAAAAATCCACTGAACTTTCGCGGGCTTGTGGTTTCATACGAATGGTTGAGCCCTCTAGGAATATGACTAATATTATAATATATTCGCGAAGTCCGTGGTATAAATACACGCAGCTTTCAGATGGACGACAAGTGCCGTGGTTGTTAACGATGTTTCTCCGACAGTCGTTGTTGCGCCGTCGAGAACCACGCGCCAGTGATTCACAAATAAAATATTACGGTTGTTTGCTTTATAAATTTTACCTTTTAAAGTCGAACACGTATACCCACGTCGGTCGGATGCTCGTGTTATAACGTGTATAGTGTAGTATGCGTATATATGTATGTATTTATGTTAAATATAATGTATTCCTTTTGCAGACATTACGTCGTTTTCGGTATAATTTAGATAAACACGAGCACATTAGAATCTCATTATACTTAAATGGCTCCGTCTTGACTTTTTGATATGACTCGATGTTTGTGTGCACTCACCTACGGCTACAACACTGCGGACAGTATATAGAGTTCTCTTTCATCGGGCCACGAACGTAAAACTGTCTACACGTTAATGCTTCGTGATTTCCAAAAATACTTAAAACGTTTCAAACTGCTTTTTACTAGTACACATAGGTATCTAACGATGCGTTATCACGACGAGTCTGAATACAACCACCACTACTACAGCTTTATGGACTATATTGTTATTGTTGTTATTATTATTATATTCACAGGAAGTTAAATAATTTCCCGAGTTTAAACCTAAAATTTATAATATAACAACGTTAAATAGTGTTTTTGTGCGTATTCTATATAGGACGCCCATAGAATATCTATGTGTAAATAAATATTTTATATACACGTATATGTTTATTTTTCAGTCGTGAATTGTTGAAAACACATAAATTGTATTCAAATCATTTCAATTGGATTAAAAAATAATATTTATATTTTATAGTAGGTAGGTATAGTTGGTATAGATAATGTATACGATTGTGGAAATTAAAAATGTTTAATGTATTCAATTTTAATGTTCTAGAAGTTTTTTTTTTTTTATATACATTTTGTGAAATTCATTATATTACAAGCAGTTCATTGTTGTGATTATAAATAATTATACATAGACACCTAACGTAACAGAAACTATTAAGTAAAATATTTCGTTGATATAATAAGTAATAATAATATAATAATTTGTGCAATGTTTTTGAACATAATTCTTCAAGGTCGAACAATTTTAAAGAATTAATGTAATAACTAATAAGATTAAAATTAAGTACTCATAGTACAGACATGGAAAATTATTTGTTAAATTACAATGACAGGTGTTTTCATTAACCTTTTTTTTTGCTTAAAAGTTGTAAATATATACCTACATCTAGAATATTTTTGATTAATGTACAATGAAGAATGACACATTCTAACTTATTCCATCAACATTGCGGAAGCGATTGATAAAGTCAACATAGATGCTATTTTTAATTTTTTCAACTCCTTATAAACTCATAAAAAAATCTAAGCATTATACATTTTACCTCTGATATCTTATCAATAAAGTGAAAAAAAATGTAAAATATAAACCATTGTAAAACATATACCTAGCTTAATGACCTTAGCAGTCGAAGCCTTAAATCCTAATGATACAAAAAAAAAAAATAGTATTTTCGATTATTGTTCTTAATATTTTGGATTCTGAGCTGAATGATGAATGTATTAATTTTATCATGATGTGCTTTTTTTGTGTATAGTACACGATAATAATTATTGATAAAATATTTCGATTTTCAAAAATGGTGGTTGGTTTTATATATAAATAGGATCTAGTTTGCATGTTGACCAAATAAAAGTTAAAAATACTCAATATTTATTTTTATAATTGGGAAAAACAAACAAAAAATTAAGGAAAAACGGGAACTTTTACGCAAATCCAATTTTTAACAAATTTTATTTTATTTTTTTTATGTAACTCAAAAACGAATAACCGCAGATAGGTACTTGAAATTTTAAGCAAATGTTTATATTATTTTTTTTTATTTAAATAAAATGTTCAAAATATTTCGATTATTTTTGAGTTATTTAAAGGCATAAGACGTTTTCATTTTTTTTAGTTTTTTTTTTAAAATGCCAATTAAAAATTATTTTCTTGAAAATTTATTACAAGGCGCCTCATAAGTTATGTCTTTGTATAATTGGTATGTGTATTATAAATCATAGTACGTGGTTTATAATAATGTGCAATTGTATGGTTAATCTAAATAAAGTTGCATGATTTCTATTTTTTTGACGAAACATTGAAAATATTGAAAGAAAATTAACAGTATAAATAAACTAATTAATTTTGTGTGTTAAAATATAAGTCAATAGTTTATGTTTTATGTTAACTGATGACAATGGTAATATACGTATGATGACTTATTGTTTGGTGTACATTTTGACTTTTTTGTGATATTTGAGCACTTTTTTAGTATATTATATAAGTCCCGTTGAAAATTAGATTTAGTTTATATCAATAATATGCAAACATTTAAAATTATAACTGTATATCATAAAATATCTAATACATTTTACACGAAGACTCCTAAGTTTAATATCCTAGTCATTTCTATGCTTGTTTTTCGCCTTGCTTATGGAGATATTTCTTAGCGGCTAGTGGTGCAGTCAATGTTCTTGACTCCCTCGCATCAATTTTATTCCATGTCTCTGCTCATGAAGAACTAGTCACTTTTTTACGTTTTATCATACCCTACATGGTTACAATAATCACATATATAGAATGCTCCACCAGGCGCCGGCTTTATAATTTAATTTAATTGTTTGGCCATATAACTATACTTAACTTGAACATAATTAATATGTTGTTTTAATTATGTTTTTACGATTGCATACTTTTAATTTTTTTCTGTACAATATCTCACTAATTACTAATATACCAATAATATTTATTGTGAATTGTACACATTATTAAATGTCTCATGAAAATATGGTATATAATATTATTTGTGTTCCTCTGAAGTTATAATAATTTGAATAATTTATGTTTATTTGAAATGCCATCTAAGAGTTAATTTGTGTAATGGTTTAATCACTGGAAATTAAATGCACTAACTAAAATACAAAAATGAATTTTATGTTTTTATAAAATGTATTGATACTATGGAATAGGAATACAGGGTCATCATTCATTTCAATTAAGCAAATGAAAATATTTCAAGTCTTGGAACTTGTATAATACAAAAATCTTATATAGACTTCAGTAATCATTACACTAATAGTCTTTCATATTCAATACAAGTTAGTGCTTCATATTATAATCATTATTACTTTAAATATAAAACGTAACCAATTCTCAAGCAATCTTAAGTAATGACTAATTAAAGCAATTTTTAAAAGTTAATTTTATAATTTACGTATTATTTATGCATACATATTAAATACTAAGTTAAAATATCATTAAACGTTTGTATTGATTGGAAACTTAGAAAATATAATCTTATTACTAATGATTTCAGTGCAGTGATTATAGTATCACAATATAATATAATATAATTATATATTATAAACAAAATTTTTATTTAATTTAATAGATATTAACATATATATAACAAAATAACTTTTTTTACGAGTATTTGCAGTAATTCATAATTTTCTCTTAAAGAAATAGTAAGTATTATAGTATCATAGAATCTTTACGTGAGACGTGACTTTATGAATAAAAACTATATTTTGTAAATACATTTAAAATTGTTCACAAGTTTTCTTTGACGTGAAGAATATGAATCAAAAAATTGCAAAAAAGTTTAAAAATATGCATGAAATTTTGTTTATTTAATATTTATTCAAAAATTATTCTTTAAATTTTAAAATACTATCCTTGATTCATTTTATTTTTAATTATTTAAAACTTAACTATAACATACTATAATGAATAACAATTCACATATTCATAGCATTGCAGATGAACAATATGAACGGTTTATCAGAACTAATGATACGTATTTCAATGAAATCATAATGAGATTAATGTACTAATAACTATTACATAGTATTGGTTATATCTTATAATATAGCTTTATAGTTTTCATAATAATTATACAAATCGTATAATATTTTGGAATATAAAGATCAGTCTCGTTGAATACTGTATGTGTATTGTGTACCCACATGATAAGTTTGGTTCAAATCTATGAACCTTAATTTCCGTAAATCCGAAGAATATTTATAGGTAATCTCATGTTTATTATAGTAAGTATAGGCTTTCGAGAACTTTAAATAAAACGGGTAAAATAATCGGCTCAGTAATTCAGGTTAGAAAACTTAAATAAACATCAGTTACCTGTTCGATTTGTTTAATTTTCTTTCTGTAGTGGTAGAACTCAAATATTGATACCATAATCGATATAATAAGTCCCACTAGAAGTACTGCGAACACTCCACCTAAATAAATGCACAGACACATTTATAAATTTAGGTATTATATAAAATATATACCATAATATAATATTGTATTTACATATATTTTTGAAGTCCAGAGTATTTGTTTTAGTCCCGGTTCCAGACTCTTCTGGTACGCACATGTCATTGGGCGGTTTCCACCATTTGTTGTACAGCATTTGTATCTCGCCCTTTTCTTGCAAATCGAGAATTGACAACGATATTTGGTCTTTCCATGGCGAGCCTGATAATAAATTTACACACGTCTTGAGGTTAAATTTATACATAAGCACATGTGGTTAATACCAACCCATAGGCGTGGCTATTCCATATCCTTTGGAGTCTAATAGACCATTTATTTGGGTCAAATTACAATTTCTCTGCACCGCGTAATCGAGCATTGTCGATTCCATTAGAAATGCAAAGTTACCTTGCAGAACCCTTTCAATACCTTCATCGTACGACGTCACAAACACTGACGGTTTCTTTTTCTGCATGTACGCCCACATTTTCTTATAAGTTTCAATCATGGAGTCCTAAAAAAAAAAAATTGTTTATCTTTTAAAACTAGGATAATGAATAAACCAAAGAGTCCATATACTTTATGAATATGTGAGGTATTTAAATATATATTTTTACTTATTATATCATAAAATGCTATGGTAAATACAGTAAGTTAACAATACTTTAAAAATAACCATACAATTTTCAGTAATGGAATAATACACCAAGTATTAACTTGTAAGTTAATAACAATAAAATATTATTATTTAATATTTTTGACAAAATTTAGTTCAACTTATCGTATTACTAATAGAAGAATAAATTACTACTAGTAATATAAATAAATTATAAAATATTATTAAATATAGAGGCTACTAAATAAAACAATAGATATAACATTACCCTAAAAAATGTCATTGTAGTACCACTGTCTAGTGTACCATATGCAATATTTGTTTGTGCAGCAAGATCTTCAGCATTTTCAATCGGGCTGACCATTCTATCCACTGTCAAAAAAGCTGCTAAATTTGCCGTATATGAAGATACAATAATCAATGTGAAGGACCACCAAACACATCCAATTATTTTTGTGGAAATCGCCTAAACGTTTTGTTTGCAATATTTATAAGATTAATTATATTTACTTATTTGAAAATCAATACCCATTTGTAAAATTGTACTGTACTTATGATTGTAACAATTTTTTCTATTATGACGTATTGATTACATTTTATACACGATTTATTTTACAGTATTACAAATGTAATATTAGAGTAGATTTAAATTTTAGCATAATGTGTTCACATCGGTAATCACGCAGAGAGAGAGGGGAAAATGTATAAGAGATTTAATCCAAAATAACTAGTGCTTTTGATATTTGAGTGTTTTTATTTTTCACGCACTTAATGTAGGTAAGTGGCAAATAATATATATTTTGTGATAATTGATAAATAATTTTTATAACTAATTTTGAAGCGTTGTATTTTTTTATATTTTTATTTATTGTACAAGCATATCGACTATTTGAAAAACTTGTTAGTTTGTTACATTTTGATTTCATAGAGCAATTAAAAACCGATATTTCTAAATTTAAAATAGGATCGGTAAAATTAAATTAATCATACATTTCCCAAATTTATGAATGATGCTTTATATACATTTAGACATTTAGTCATTTAATATTTTCCGATATTTACCAATTATTTATTTAAGATATTATTTATCATACTAGGGTGTCTACATCGACTCCTGAGATTTTAATGTAATAAAGAGGAAAATATATTAATGCGATTTATGATTTTTATTTATTTAACGTAATTTTTAGAAAAATATTGTAACAATGTTGGCTATTTATACGTATATACAAATTTTCATTAATCCCAATTAATGGTTAATGTAATTTATTAAAAAAAATCAAGTAAATTTTATAAATTATAGTTCATATTTACATAAATATGAGGCAAAGTAAGTCAGATCAATTTATAACATTTATATTTAATGTATATTGAATTGTCATTACGAAAAGGACCGGAGTCTACGGTTCCACTACAAACATTGTAATTAATTATTCTATCCCCTTTCAATGAAAAATCATTAGCCACCTCATGTTTATGTATAAGACAAAAAATTAACAGCATTAAAAAAAAGTTAAACACAAATACTTTAAGTTAGTTAAATAAATCTAACCTTTGGACTTATGTCTGAACCTTGTTGCATGAGTGATCCAATGGTGAACCAGAAACTATTCGATAAAGTGAACCTGTTGAGTTGTGACATATTGGCTTCTAGAATGGGACTGCTGAATAATTTTCCGGAATTTTGGTCCTCCCATTCGTACGGTGAAAACTTGGCTACAATGTACAGTGTAACAGATACGACCACGTATGCTAATAGCCAGTAAATCCACACCTCTAGTGCTAGAGGGTTCATGAATGAAAAAAATTGAGCCGGTTGATTGCTGGGAACCTATAGAATATGAAAATTTTGTGACTTATGAACAGAAGAACAATATTTATAAAATACCAATCAACATTTAAATTAATTGTATATTTTATCCATAAATATTAAATAATTTATTTTTAGAAACAATTGCAAGTTGGTACTGCGTTTTACCAAATAAAAATTTGTTTAACGATTTAAAAATTTTTTTTTTTTTTTGATTAAGAGTTACGAATCTGGTGTTTTGGAACTGTTTATTTTTAAAAACAAAACTTTAACAATTTACATAAAAGATTTTACAATTATAATTTACTAGGGGATAGTTTTAATCAACATAATACATTTATAGTTTAAACTTTACAAAGCCTATATATTAATTTATAATTAAAATAATTGGAAACTTTCTTGAATATAATATTTAATTAGTTATTGTTTATAAAGTATTATTATTATTTAGTATGAGTTAAATAAAAATATTTAAAATTCCGATGGGTTAAACCTTTTTATAAACTTTTAATTATCATTTATTTAAATAAAATATTTATAAAGTACTCTGACAGTATCATTCAAGGGCATTAAGTGAAGTTGTAATGACTAATCATTATCTTAAAATTTGACAGATTTTATAAATAAACATCAAATTTACTATTATATTATTTTTTTGATAGATTTATAATGACATTAATTTTACATTATATTTTTTATTTTTATTAAAATACACAATGTACAGTTGTAAACAGGGACGGATCTGGAATATTTTTTTTACTCGGGGTAAAATATAAAATTAGCGCCTTCTCATAATTCAGCCCCTCTCTATTATGCCACTGTTATTTTTTCGCCCCCGACTAAGTCTTTCGGGGCAAGTGCTCCAGTTCGCCCCCCTCTATATCCGGCTCTAGTGGTGAAGAATATAATTTGATAACCTTATATAATATGCTGATTCCCAAGTTCATAAACGGCTTAGTGAAGTCAATTACACTTTCTCTGACGTAGTTAATAGTCATTGATCCAACAGCTAAGTCTGCTTTCTAAGAAAAACAAAAATATTAATGTAATATCTAATTAAATTAAAAATATATAGGTACATTAGAGAATATCGATATACTAAAAAATTATTTTTGCATTCACCATCGGTTAACTGATGTTTTATATATAGTTCATCATAAATTAATTTTTAGGCTTGAAAACTATAAAGAGTTAGATTAAACCAATGTATTTACATAATACGCCCGAGGAAAGGTAACATTTCATGATATCGAGTTATCGATTTATAGTTCTATAAATAACCAACAGATAAACTACGATATTATAATATTATATAAATATAATAATAATATTATCTTGTTAAAAAATAATTGTATTATAAATAGTTCATAAGATAAATGTGAATATATATAAATTGTCTATAAAATATACTATGACACTACTTTGATGTACCTAATCATAGCTTTATGAAAAAAAGTATAACGTATTTATATAAAATGATAATAATATAAGTAACGTGATAAAAACATACGTGCTTTATGAGTTGTTCCACTATACCATTCCATTCTAATGTTACTGGATCCTGAGCACCGTACTTATTGTCCGGTACTAAATCCAAGATGTAATCAAATCCAACTTGTTTAGCAATAATTTCTAACAAATCGACACAAAAACCATAAAATCTCGCATTTCCTGTATAATTTTTTTCAAGATGCATCATTACATAAGGAAATTCCTAAAGTCAAAATATAAAATTAATATTTTATTTACTATATGTATTTAGTAATTTTGCACACAATAAGAAGAGTAATATAATATAATATAATTTATAATTAATTTGTGTATGCAATCTATCTTTAATTTAATTAATTTCTACATTGTTTAAACGAAATTAATCAACAAGTTTTTTTATATTGCAATTTGAAAACTAACATTTTATAGGAGTTTTTTTATACTAGAAATTGAATGTTTATTTATAAATTTATTCTTGCTATTATGATTATATATTTGTTTTATTGTAATATGAATTATTTGATTTATATGTTAAAATAAAATTACAGAAAAGTTAATAATTCTGATATAACCATATACAATGTAGAATTAAAAAAAAAAAAAAATAGTCAAGTGGGCACTGCTCTGCTGTAAATTAGGTGTTGAGAAGTTAACTATTATGCGTTAGATTTGAATTCAATAATATACCATTGTATACGAAAACGATCTTAGTGAAAATGGTATGTCAGCTTATATATTCTACAATATCGCCAAGTATATTTCATGATATGTTTTTTTTATACATAGCTTTTAAAGCCATTTATTTTATTTTTAGTATAATGGTAAGTTGATATAGTATTTACTTGGATAATGCAGTCTTTAATTATTATAATAATTTACATTTATGCCATATTATAAACATTTATATAACTCGAAATATTTAATTTTATCTCTTTAGTTTTTTTTTAAATACCGTAAAACACCAAAAATAGATTCTTAACATAATATATATTATCTTATAATTTCGTTGTGTACAGTAAAGTTTTCACGAATAATTTTTTTAAATTAATATTAGTTGGCACCATTATTTATTGTTTAAATAAGTAATTTTTTCCAAATTTGAACTTAAAATATCTATAAAAAATAATCGTGTTTATCTATTTCTTATATTTTATGGTTTCAGTATGAATTTTACTTATGTGTAATATTCTATTATATTTTCAAGAATTTTGACCTAGTGAATAACGTTTTATCGAAATTTATAAAAAATAATTGAAAATTTAGCATGCCTAATAAATAGCACAAAATAAGTTAAAATTTTGTAATATAATGAAAATGGTAATATAAATCTTTAGTGAAAATTTAAAGTTTAGATAATACAAACATTTTGACAAAAAAAGTGGAGCTGACTCGCTGTCATCGATGAGCGTATACAAAACTTTAAAAGCTCAAAGCTGAATAGCCGGTGGCGTAACTAGTATCCAAAAGAGAGTCCCAGTCTACATTACCCATTTTACTTTACCAGTTTGTTTAACTTAATTTAATTCACAGATACTTAACTCGTATTTCAAGAGTAATTCTTTTATTTACAAGATTATTCGAATTTCGGGTACGGTCATGGGATTTTAATTATTTTTTGTTACCTACACTTAAAAACATATTTGTTGTTATATCAAATATATTGTATAAGATGTATAAAATACTATTTGAGCATTTATTAGAATAATTCATAGAATATAAATTTTATAGTTAATATGTATTACATTTGGCATACGATCAACTATAATAATATTATTATTGACAAAGATGAAAAACTAACAAAACATAATATAAACGGAAAAAAAATTCTCAATCCATACCACTAAAACTATCGTTAATAAATAATAGTTATATTATAAAAGCTCTTAAATATACTGAAAATTTTACCAACCAACAACATATTCACATTTACTGATTCTCTAAATACTATTATTAGTATTCGAGATAATTCCCATTGTAGCGACTAGTGACATCGTAATCAACATCAGAAATAAAGTCCTAAATTTAAAAGCTCAAAACGATAATATCGCAGCTAATTTGGACATAAATACATAGTAAAAAATACGGAAATGACTAAGTAGAAAAAAAAAGTACAACAGTATTTGAAGTCCAAAATAAAACACATTACAATACTATAGATATAAAAAAAACTCATAAAATTAAGTATTAACCATACACAACATCATTGGTCAAATAAAAACACAAAATTATAAAATATAAATTTCTGGAAACAGTAAATTCAAAACATTAAAAAAATAGGAATATGAATAAACTGATTGAGTATCAGTCACGCTCATCTTACACATGGATACCTCATGCATAATCAGCCAACAGAATCTAATAGAATACTAGATTCAATGAAGAATAAAAAAGGCATATCAGAGAACCTTTACGAAATAATTGGGCACGTCTGTTAATCAGAAAATATCATATCATTCTCCAAGAGCATTGAAATAGAAAATGCATAATACATATGTGATATGACACAACAAATTCAGTTATAGGTCTCTGTTTTAGCATTCTTTAATTTTTAATCTAATTATGTAAAGCTAATATATCCTGTAAACGAAGGTAGTATTTGATAAAAAGAATAAATAATTATAATAATAAATTGTAGTAGAATAAAGTCATATACGTAAAATTCCTAAAAATATGGCTAAACTGTGGTCATTAAAATGCATAATTATAACTTATGCATTATATTTTGTGTCTAGTTCACCGATTAACAATTGTAACCTGCCAGCTACGTTACTGTGGTATCCATACTAGAAAAAAAACATTACACACCCACTCTGTCTCTTCATTTAATATGATAGAGCATCGACCTCCCTGTACATTCCATTCTCACATATCTAGAATTCCTATAGCCACCTTCCACTATTTTTTTTTAAATTTATTATTTTTATTTTACTAAGTTAGTGTAATTTTCACTTTTATTTGAAAAATTAATAATACTTTTAGCCTCAATTAAAGTTAATGATATGCACTAACTTATATATATATATATATATATATATATATGTATTAAATTCTTAGGTACCTATTAAAGAATATTAAAACTAATTTAATATTCTAGAATAGTGGGGTTTAGGTTGCTACACTATTGTGAATAAAAAAAAAATAATAATCAAAAAAGAGCCAAAATCATGTATTAAAATCCAAAAAAGCATACAACTTTGGTTGAATGCTGACTGAAAATAATAAACATTGATTAAACTTTCATGAGAGAAATAATTTAAATTTGTATTCATGTAAGAATATTTTAATCTTTAGTATTTTTTTTTTTTATATAAGGCAAATAATATTGGGTTTTAGTTGTAATCACTTTTTTTCAATGAAAATAATCAAATACGTTTTTCAGGATAAATACAACTTTAAATTGAAACTTGTAAATAGTAATCTATAATAGATGCGTGTTTCTTTACAATATATACAACTAAAGTGTATTGTATGAATAACAGTTTTCAAATTGCATTTATCAACCTCTAATAATTTTTCCATTACAATTTAAAAAGGTAGACAAGTAGGTACAGCTCTTTTACATATTAGGTGATATGCGTGTATTAAACTTGATAAAACATCTATATTACTATTATAACTAAGTATATTTCACAATATTAAAGTCATTTATTTTAATTTTAGTAGAAAAATATAATTTTTTTAGAAAATATTACATTAATCATATTATAATTAATAATTACCTATTCAATTATTATAATAATATATGTATTTATGAGTATACCATATTATATCAACTTATATGGATTAAAATTTAATAACATCTTTCTATAAATACCGTCAAACACGAAAAATAGATTCATATAATAAATAGATAATATCTTTTTAAAATACTAGTAGTTTTTAATTTGACTTCACTATAGTAAAAACTGGATCTAATTTTTGATCTGAAATGATCTTAAAAGTTGAAAATTGAATCATTTTGTCAACTACTTATAGTGAATAAAGATATAAAAAAAATACACATTCATATTATTGTTAAATCAATACATTCATCGCTTCGCTCAGAATCTAAAATTATGATATCTAACTTTTAAGTTCAGTTAATAAAACACTTTGGATTTACATACAAAATATTTAAATATTTAATCCTATAAAAAGTGTTTAAAGTACATTTAAAATACTGAAAAACAATACGTTAATTTATTCATATTTAAAGACATATATTTTAATACCTAGTTATAGTGTATTGAATTTTATTATTGGGAATGTTATCAATACGAAGAGTTACATATTATATATTTTGAAGAATAGATTTAACTATATTAGGTATTAATTTTGGAGTATAAAATATTATGTATTTACCACAATTGTCACAACAACAAGTGTAATATTGTAAGGAGCTGTATCGTGAAAAGCAGACATATCTGTGATGTTTACACCAAGTCCAGGTGTCCACTCACCGACTTTTGCCAATGCATGTTGTTTAAGTTTCATCAAGTCCAATTTAAAGTCAGTTCTTTGACCATTTTTGAACTGTATCGGGCCAGTCAACCCTTTAATCTCTACCTATAGTTAAAAAAGAAATTATTAATACATCAAATTCTGGATATTCAATTTACAATATTTTATTAATATTTACATGATATACCATTACCGAAGAATAAATAGCTAGATATTTACACAGAATAAGTTTAATAAATTAATATCTTATGAATTTATAAAGGACAAATTAATTTATGTTTACACAAATCATCACTATAATGCTGGAGTCACTGACCACTTTCGATATTTATAGACTACTTAACTACAAATACGAGAGATGATAAATTAAACATGATCTAAATCAAATGGAAAAATTATATATTTATATACTTGACATAAAAAAAAAATGAAAGGCATATTAAGTAAATTTATTGTAAATCATATGCTGATTATCTAAACGAAGTATAATATTTATTAATTGTAAATGTAAAACAATGAGAACAATGAACAAAATACCGCACATCATACATTAATCTAGTTATACATGGATATGCAGTTGCTGTTATTGTATCTAATTAAATATTGCTAATTGTAAACCGAAAAATACACTGTATAAATTATGCATAGAACTTTACACTACGTTACCCATCTATAAAATATTTGACAGACAATGTTTAAAAAAAATGTTATTTCTGACTAAAAATACACCTGCAAATATAAATTTAAATTTACATTAATCTTTATTTGCTTATATAATTTTGATTGGAAAATGAATTATAATGCATATTATTATTATTTTTGTGAATAATATAAATAAAATATCTTACACAGAGCAAAAAGTATTCAATGGTAACGATATGGATTACATTCAATTGAAATATGAGAACGATGGAAATATTAACCATTTATTAGTATGATAAAAATAAATAATACAAATAACTTTAAAAACAAATTGAATTTTAATGCTGTTGAGTATTGAATAATATCTTTAAACAAGAAAAGTTAACAAAATATTAGTATGACTTTTAAATATTATTTTTTTTATAATATTTTAATCTTAGAAAATGATGGGTACGTTTATGAATTATTATTATACATTAATAAATATACTTTAAATTACATAGGTAGTATTATGGATATTGTATACATAAAATATATAATAATATGATGTATTGAATGTTTTTAATTTAAATTGGTTTATTATTTTCGCAAGCTTATTTTTATTATTCGAATTTTATATTAATGACTTATTTATTTTGAAAGTTAATGAATAAACTTAGTTATGATGTGTAGATAAATCATACAGATTGAATCAAATATCCAATTAATCAAATTGTATACGTGTTTCGTGTGAATTGATAATTTATATAATTCTATAGTTAAACTGGCATGTTAAGTTTTTATTATGAACTATAAATTTTTAACAATTCAAGAGAAAATATTACATTTTAGATTAAATTTCTACTAACCGAATTAATGTAGTTTATAAGACTGGAGCCGTTACTCCACGGAACTTCATCTTTACAGGAAATATTTGGGTAGTCGAGTATATTGTGTTGTTGAAGAGCGCCTAAGCCAACTGCTAATACTTGTACAGAATCATACATAAGAGCTGGTTCACACTAATTAAATATAATTTTTAGTTTAAAATATACTTATAAAATACTACTTTTTTTTATTGTATTTATAGATAATCTTGACAAACCTGTGTCAACATAAATTTGTTGATTGACTGATTTTTTTCAGTGGAATATTGCTCCATGTGTTTGAGTACTTCTCGAACACCGACATCTTCAATGTCTACCATTCTAAACGTAGTTAAGTTCACGAAATTGTATTTAAAATCTTCTAAATCGAACATTTCCATATCCTGAATACGACAATAATGTAAAATTAAGGTATCAACTATTAAAAAATAATACTTATTCCTCGAATTTTTTAAAGTGGAAGAATATTGCTGTGTGATAGCGATTTACTTATTATACACTATGAATAACAATATAAAATTCAATATTTGTATATTTTGAAAGATCCAATCATTATGAATGTTAAGAATAAAATTTGACTTTAGTAATACGACGATAAAAGGATTGAATATTATATCAAAATTAATTAATAATTAATTAGGTATCAATTAATTGATTTTTTACTTACAAATGATGTAAAAAGATAATGAAATTTGTAATCATTCATTTGAAG
The DNA here is from genome assembly GCF_020882245.1 of Rhopalosiphum padi. Classification (NCBI taxonomy): domain Eukaryota; kingdom Metazoa; phylum Arthropoda; class Insecta; order Hemiptera; family Aphididae; genus Rhopalosiphum; species Rhopalosiphum padi. Next base: position 60,502,646 of record NC_083597.1, on the reverse strand, counting down.
TTGTAGTATCTATGTGAGAAAAAAACACGTTATATGAAAGGAAAAAAAATAATGATTAATCATCGAAAATCCAAATTAAATATAATTTATTAACTTACACCTCTCAGAAAATGATCTACGTGTTCTGATTTCGTATCGACCAGCATGTTATAAATCTCCATATTTTTAATTTCGTTTAGTACTGATCTGTATGTTTCTGGAGTGGCATGTCGTAAGTAAACTTCTACTGTTTTTCTATCGGGCACAGTTTTCATGAAATCTTTCATTCTAAATAAATCTAAAATAATAAATATCAATCGCATAAATATATCGCGAAGTTATATCCGAAGGTGTAATTAATATATAAATATAATTAATTAAAAAAAAAAAATCTGTTTGATGAGTTTTTTTCATACGTATAACATTGTGTGTATTTTAAAGTCACTATTAATTTATATTCTACCATATAATTATCTTATAAGTGGAAATGGTTTACTTTTATTTTCAAATTCAAATATATAAATGTAATATAGGTACCTAATAATATATGACTGCATTGATTATAATCAATAATATTATTGCATAGGAATTGGTCATATAGAGGCGAGTGATGGGTCGTATATTTTCAAAGAAATTATAATAAATAACTAATAAGTTGTAAGGCGTGTTATGTTATAGGAATGTAGTTTGGAATTGAGATATTGCGGTAATAAGATTAAAGTCTGAATAATAATTGAAAAATAAGCGACGAAGTATGTATGAATATAATTCAATTAATAAACAATTATAAACTTTAGGGAAAATAAAGTAATAGAGTTAAAAAATCAAAACGAATCGTAATATGAATTATTAACGAATTTATCAACGTTTTAGTTTGAAAATCATTATATAAATAAGAAGATTAAATATATTATATCGACCACCACGAACCAATTACTAGAAAAGCTGATTGCCTGTTCGATATTATATACTATACCAAACTATAAATAATTTTTAGTTGTATCATATGAATTAAAATCAGGCAGTAGTACCTATTAATTACCATATTCAGTTTATTCTTGTAGTGAACTTAATAATTGTTAGCAACTTGACATTACTAAATACTAATTACTAATATTGTAAGATATGCATATAATATCAAAACTTTACTGGTATATAATACTTATCTTGTTTTGAAATATATAGTAATATAACGTAATTGTTGGGTTTATTATAAGGGGTTCTGAGATGGACTTAAATTTTATACAGTTTTAAATTCTTACCAATGATAATATCATATGTTACCTGGATATTTAGATTAATAATTTAATTTATTATAACACAATTTTACCGTAATCATGTTCATATATAATAGCCATTTTCGTCCAATTTAAAAATGATATAACGTCATTATAAGCTTGATTCAGGAGACTCTGTTTTGGATACAAATTGATCGATAATCTTTTGGGATCCATTTCCAAATCTAGTCTGGCTTCTATGTGAGGTAAATCCAGGGTATCACACATAGATTGCAGATGGGATGCCAAATAACTATTACTCGGGCCGAATAAAGCCGCAATACCAAGATCGAGTTGGTTACATGCTATTTATATTTATATACATTTAATAAATAAGTATAGATTAATGATGACTATTATCTTAATTAACTTATCATACCCGTTTTAATGGTGTAAAAACTGTCGTCGTATGGTACGTACTGGATATCATAAGACACTTGGGTGTGCGGTAAGAGATGAGCATCACGGTTTATTTGATCAACTGCAAATTTGAATGCGATTTCAAGGCTGCTATTAATTTGGTCATGTGTAAACAATGCTCCTAAAAGTAGTTAATAACTATTCCAATATCAGAAAGAAAATAAATCATTAAATTATAAAATAAAATATTAAAGAAACTTAGCTTTAAAATTTAACCATTATTTATTAGTTGTATAATTTAATGATATAATATATTAATTATGTATAATTATATGTTTATTATTGTATCGTAGTAAAATCAGAATGCAAAATAAATAAGTAATATTTATTTAACTTAAAATTAAGTATAGTTATTGATTTGTTTCTTTTCGTAAATAATTACATATACAATTATAATTATTTATATAATGAAAAATAATCAATACGCATGTTATAAAATAACAAACTATATCGTATATTAAAAGTATTTTTGTTTAGAATAAAAAAATAATTACAGAAATTCAGGTGAACTATAATTAAATATCTTACTCAACAAAGATATAAAAATAAATGCGACAAGTTTATAGTTTAATAAATTTTAACTATGCTGCTATACGAATAAAGTGCAAATAATTGATTAATACAGATGTTATTTATTAAATTATATACATTTTTTGTTTTGTAATATATTATGGTTTATAGATACTTGTAGGAAGTAAAATAAGTTATAACATTTTTCACGTTTCCGTAATTATTAAAATATACTATATTCATTATCTATTTTTTATGAAAAAATTCGAAAGCATTTGCAAAATTATTTTTTAGTATCTAACAAGTTTGAGACCACTTAACTCACCCAACCGTACGAAAAGAAAAAAAAGAATAATAACCATAACCACACTTAACGTTATGTCATAAGTTTGAATAAAGCTTTATATAGAATCTTTAAGGGTCGACTTAAAGTGTTGTATATAGAATAAAAGAAAAATGGTGTGAATTTGCCATTTTGTGGTGCGATGAGAAATCGGATATGAAACATTAAGAGCGTAATTTTCCGGACGATTTTCCAACTCTCTAACTGGGTATTGGTCGAGTTCCTGTTGTAAATTGAAATGTCCATTACCGGTGTCTGAACCTTTTTTTTTTTGAATAGACATCCAATATAGTGGTATAATCAATGATAAACGATCATAAATGTTGTCAAGCCTATTGGTTTGTGAACATTTCAAATCCTAAATATTATGTTTAACTCTTTCGAAAAATACAATGTTAATTGAAAATTGATTTTTATTTAATTATATTTAATTATTTTATTTAACTATTTTATTTACGATTCGGCTATTACGTAGTAATAAACTATAAAGGAGATGTTTAAAAATATTGACCGATCGTTAATTTGATTAGGTATGTACCAAAAAACTATTTTTTTTATTAATTGTATACATTTTGAATGGTTACAAAAAATTTATGATGGAAAATTAAAAAAAAATATATTTTTATTTGACTAAAGCGTAGATGCAGATATTTATTTATTTTTTCAAATATTATATTATAGCATGTATTTAATCAATCAATATTATCTTGTTTAAATTATTATCAACATAACACATTTTGAAGCTTTTAGGTTTCAAATTATATTAAAACTGTTATACTTTATAAAAAAAAGAGGAATTCTATAAATGAAAATATTTTTTTCAGTTGTACTTAATGAGTTTTGTAGACAAAAACACAACATATTAAGAGTTGAGACCATAAATTTAATTAATTTTTAAAAGAAAATTTATTTTATTAAGTGATTTTTTGTAACACTCATAAGCCGTTATAAGAACACTACATGTTGAAGAACACTAAATGTTGAATTTTAACTTTTGACTCTAAGGGACATTATAACTTACAAATCAAAATTTATTGTAATACTTAAATTACAGCTATATATAAAAAATATATTATCTACTTTGTTTTATTTAACATCATATTACAGAAAAAACTTAAAAACTAAGGCAACAGTAAAATGCTTTTTTTATTTTACACCAGAATGGGCTTTCAAATGTTGTGACAGTTGGTTTTATCGTGTTATATTTTTATTTTTTTGTTATGCTATAAAAATAAGAGTATTGGAAAATGTATTTCAATTCCAGTTTGATTGTTAAAACCATCTAGAACCAATCGGAAATATTGCTGTGTTTTGATACTAAAAATATATTTCTATATGATTTTATAAAACCGATGGTTTATATTTAGAGCTTTCACAATAGTATTTTACTAATAGTGTTTTAATTAAATCTATAGTTCATCTACGGCAAAAGTTTTTTAACTGGTATCTTCTATATCTTCTATTTAAAAAATATTATTACGCCAAATTTTAAATTTCTTTGTGATTTGATTACAATTAAATGTTTCCCATTTTATTATAAAAACAAAACATAAACATACATATTACAATAGATATTCATATGCATTCTATTATCGATTTTTCAAAACTCGAGGAAGATTTAAAAAATAATAATATGTATTATGTAATTATGTAATATAATTATGTTGAAATAATGACAAATTTACAATATATTAGGTAATAAAATCATAATACATTACAATATTTTATCTAGTAATTTGAATATGATTTAAATTATGAATTTAATGAATAATATTATATATTCACTATTATATTACACATATAACGAAAAAAAAATACTTTTAAAATATCTCACCTATTTTTATTTTATTTGATCGTAGTGTTCGAACTAACGACCAGCATATTAAAACTTCCAAAATTAAAGAACTCCAGTGCCGCATCTTCATTATTTTTAATGACCTAGAGTCGTGACTGTAACAAAGGTTATTATTGTGAACGTATGTTATGTAACTACTATATACACATACCATAATATATTGGAAGACGTTTATAAGGAATGATTCACAGTTTTACGGTGCGGTGTTTCTCTTATTTCATCGCAACACTACGAGTATCTTTGTGGATCACCTCGCCTTCTGAATATATCGATATTGATATAGTGTTATCGATGTCAATAGAATAGAATAAAATTAAAAAAATAAATTAAAATAAAAACACTGATTACTGTATTCATTTAACATAATATATTAGAATAACGAATTTCATTGAAAGTATACAGTTTACAGCCGCACAAATGCTTAGTTTGTGACGTGGATTATGATACCATGTTTTATCTTGTACGTACCTGACAATAATTGCCGGTGATCGTTTATACCGCAGACGGCTACAGTGGATATTAACCCTTTAGAACACGCGGTACCACTGCGAGCCGTTTTATGTGTAGATATACTTGTTCGGCTTCGCGAGCGTGTTCGGACGTACACGATGGGGTATACATTAAACTCGGCCTGACCACCAGAGCGCTCTTCAAAAAAAAAAAAACATTCGCGACCGTCGTGATTTGTTTTTGCTATAGAGCAACGAAGCGGAAAACGATCTGTTTTACATAATTGTTTTCAGCAGTTATAAACGTATCAATACTGTCGTATTTTAGAATAGTCGAATTGCAAACGTGACATAGAGCAGATGATCGATAGTAGCGCAATAAAAAGTGATAATTTAATCGTAATAAAAAAAAAATTAATACAAACAAACATATATACGAATTTAATGACACACTCGTTAGTTTTAAATGAGCTTCAAGTACATTTTGAAAAACTCATTTGCACACTGTAAAGAAGCAAAAAAAAAATATTTTCTTGCTTTAGTAGGTTACTTTACTTACTTCATTAAATAAGTTCAGGTCTCTTTAGTTTCTTTTAAAACAAGTATCCGTGGGATGACACCCGATGTGATCTTTTCTCGACCCGTGGGCCGTGACATCGTGATTCGTGACGCGCACGATAATAGTATAGTCACGCACGATTCGACGACCGTCGCGGTATATAAACTATAAAGTATGGGCGCAAAAATCCCGTGATCGTAAAACTTAAATTATTCAAAACGTTTACGGTGCCGCTTTCCAACTTTATATCCCGATGTATTTTTGATTTGGCGACTTTTTTTAGCTCTTTTCCATTGAAATCGACAAAACAACTTTACGGGCTCAACTTTTCCCGCACACAATGCCGATCAACTCACTGTAACGCAATACTTCTATGAAATATTTTTCCCTTTTCTCCAGAATTCATTTTGATAATTAACTAATAATGTGTTAAATATTATTTTGACTTTAAAGGCATATTAGACCAATTGTTTAAAAAAACACAATATATACAATACACTCTTAACGCAACTTAATGAATGACAATTGCAATAGTTTTTTTTTCTATTTAAATAGTTGTTATAAAGTAATAGTGGTACAAGACATTACACGTATTACTTCACGTAATTATACTGTCAATAGTAAATAGGTCGTTTGTATTTTGTATTATTCCGTTGAAAGGATTCATAAAATAGGCTTAACTTAAATTGGAAACAAAACATAATACGATATTCTTTTATTTTAATTAAAAACTTTGCAGGGAATTTTATTTTTAAAAATTAAATATTATATAAACACTATCTATCTATCCTATCTGTATAACTTTTCAATCTATTGTGTATGTCAAATATCAGTTATATAATTCTAATGTTTACACATAATATAATACATTTTATTTTTATAGTGTATTTCTAATGTATATTTTGTAAACTTGTGTTATTTAATTTGAAAAGTAAAACCTTTTCTCTAAATTAACACAGTATTTTAATATTTTATAGTCAAAAATACGAAAAAAAGATAGTGCTATAACTAAATAGCTTTTTCACTCATATTTTTCAAGTAAAACAATCTTGTATGACATATTTTTATAGTGGCTTAAACTCATTGATATCGGTAATTTATTTTTGAATTAGTATTACTGTAGGTTGACTAGTGTTTACTAAAAACTCATTTCATATCATATTATAATATTGTTTTATACAATATTACTAGCTGATATTAACTCAAAAGTCAATGCCGGCGTACCGTAAAACGATGCAAACAGGATTGTGATATGAATAACTTAAAATTAATCTAAGTATTTTAAAAATTACATTGTATTTTGTAAAGAATAATATATACAATAACGAAAAGCTTCAAGTTCCTAAAAATAATATTTTTTGAATTTCCAAAATTTAAATTAAATAACTTTTTTTTTAACAAGATTCATTACTAAACCATCTGTTACAGAGTTGAAGTAATGTAGATGCATTTAATTGATGAATTAATAATAAACAATGACATAAAAATAAAATAGTGAAAAGACCTTTGATAGAAGCGGTATTTTGTAAAATAAAATGACTAAAGTCATTTAAATATTCAATTCCTTCTAAATTTGAACCTGAAATGTCTATAAAAATGCATTATTGTAAAACCAATACATTCATTTCCTTCTCAGAATAAAAAATGTAAATTGTTAGAATAATGTATTATTTATAAGACGTAACGTTGAAAGTCCAATTAATAAGATTTTTTGTATACCTATAATACTATAGCATTATCGTAATATGATTAGAAAATAGTATAGTGTAGTTATTTAATTAAAAAACTAGAAAGGATAACAATTTATATCATGAAAGTATTCTAAAAATATAGTCTGATTAATATTTTAGTCACCACTAGTGTATCGATGTTTTTATATAATTTAAATATTTTCTAATTTTGTAAGTTATTTAGCTATGAAACTATGATTATACCCTTACTTTAATAATCTTGTATCATTATAAAATATAAATTAAACAAAAATTCGTCAATTATTATCATACACATATAAAAATTGTTATTTACCGCTACATTAATACTCTTAGTCATGTTATTTATCATTTATAAATAAAAATACATTATTTATTGTGAGTAAAAAAAGATTTCAGAAACAATTATGTACTAATTAAAGTAATGGCGAAGAGAATGAGAGAGAGAAAGATGGAAAAGCAAAAAAAACAATAAGAGTATTAAATTTTTATTTTATTTTATCAATATTATTGTAAATAAATTCAAAATAAAATAAATCAAAATAAATAATATAATAAATGCTTAAAAGAATAATTACTAGAAACTAATATAATTTTATTCTGAATCGTCTATCTTTACCATACCTTATAATGTAGTTCTATGCTTATAAGTTCACTATGTTTTTAATATTTATTATACGTCAGAGATCTAAAACAGTGAAATTAAATTAACTCAGTATAACATTAATATTATTCTTCAAATATCCGCTGAGTTGGATTGAATTAATTAGATAGATTAAATTAAAATTGTATTTTATTTATAAATATTGAAATGTAAGTTACATATCCATCTCCGATTTCCTGCTAAAATAGTAGTATTTAAAACAAAGTTAAATAGTATAACCCTGATTTCATTCAATCGGGTTTTAATCATTTTTTTACTTATTTTTCAAAACTTTAGATCAGTGGTTCCCGACCTCTTCTATTCTACGCTCTCTTTGTAGATTTTCAAAAATTTCTCGCCCCACCTATAAATTAAAAAAAATTGATCGCCTTTTTTTGTACTTTAAAAATAAACTATATAATATTCGGAATGACTACTTTTTTATTGATGATAATAATAATTATAAAATATAAATGATAGTAAATAAAAAAATACACAATGAAATTAATAATTAATGTTAATGATGCAACACTTTTCTTTGGACAGTTTCGTAATAACTGCTTGCGCCTCATCAACAATGTGTACACACCCCCAGTTTGGAAATCAGTGCTTTAGATAAACATTAATACATAGAGGAGAAAATTTCATATTTCTATTTTACAGCGATAATTATGATATTTTGGTTTGACAATAGCTTTATATTTGTCTTAAAAATTAATTAATAATTAACTAATAATTAATTGAGTGTATATATTATATTATTATACATATCTAATAAATTTGTTTTCTTGTTTGCATTTTAGAAAATAGAAATAATACAAAATGTATAGATATAAGATGTAATTTTCATTAAAAATATGTTTTAAAAATAACAACAAATGTTCTCTTATAATCTATTACGAGTATTATTGTTGTTTTAATTTAATCCAAAATGCTATCGGTCCATTATTAAATTTGTACTGAATGCGTCATAGAAATCATGAATAATTTAAAAATATTTCAAACGTATTTTGGTGTTTGGAAAATATGTATTAATCGCGTTATGCGTTGTGAGTAGGTTTGTTATTTTTCATGGATTATTGTAGAATAATCCATAATCATGATATGTTGTGTAGGAAATTGAGTTTCGATTCAATGAAATTAAGTAAATACTTTTTCGATTCTTAAAGGAAGTAAAAACGACAGCCTAAAGAAACTTTTTATAAATATAACCAACTTTTCACCTCCAATCCATTTATATTTTAAATTATTGATTTTGAGATCACGGATTGAATCTTGAAAGTAAAGTAATTTATTATGAATGGACTTATGTGTATTAATATTAAAATCTGAATATTAAATAATTTGAAATTATAATTATGTGATTATGTTTATTTCCATAAATTATTTTATGTGAATAGATATAAAATTCTTAAATACTGTACCTAAAAAATTGAGTACCCAAAAACTATCAAAATCTCTTTTTAACCAACAAAAATATAAATAAAGGTACAAGTAAATTATGTTTCTAACATGCTAGTGGTTAGTTTTATACATATAAATCTAAGACTATAATATATTAATTATTAGTATATAATTTAAGCATAAACTAGTGAAGCAGTGAATACAAATGTAAAATTTAAGACACGATGTACTTATTCATGAATTAAATATCTACAGATTATTCTATAAATTACATAATAATTATTAATGGATCTATGAGTTACTGTTATAATGATTAAAGGAAATTTAACTGAGCATGCTATTTTTCAATAAGACGTTTCATTTATTGATTTAATAGAAAAAAAGATCTAAAGTCATTTAACAGTGGCTTAGGATAAAAATACAATTTTAGTAGACATCTGATTTTGAAATAAAATGTTGCTAAGTATTTACAATGAATTTTGTCAATAATAATTATCACAACCTTTAACTTTTACGAGTAATAGATTATTTATGTATTAGTACTACATACTCCATTTTGACTCAAATAGTTTCTCCAAAAATAGGTCATTACTGTAAATTCAATAACATTGTTTTAAAAGATTAATGATAAAATGCGTTATTTATATATAGATAAAATCAGTTTAATACATATAAAACTTTATTTTCTGTCTTTTCGGCTTTTAATAATTTTGTTTTTTATAATTATATATAATTACTAATAGTTACTGTTTTGTGATTTATTTATCAAAAATCACGATAGAAAAATATTATAATAGTATTTGATGTTTAAATGTATTATATATACATATACGATAAGATTAAAGACATATAATATTATTAATATACGAATATTATTATCATTATTATAACCGAAAAAATACTCGACAGGGTTACTGCAATTGTCAGCTATAATTTTTGCGCAGCCAACGAGTGGTAGCCCAAAAGGTCGTAAATATCGGAAGCGCAAATGGCCATATCACCTCTCTTCCCTTTCATTGTTTATATGTTGTATCCAAAATAAGCTGTAAAAAACCTAAACACGTGCGTCGACCACTGACTAAAATACCATATTATCTCAAATAAATAACAACGGGTTTCGTCATAAAGGTATAAATCATATTTAAAGCGGAAGAAGGATTTTTCATTTGAGCAAAACGATGAATGTCGTTTAGTAACCGAAAATCGAAAATATACCATTTTATATTGGCAACATCAAGATATGAAATATAACCGAGATTTTTCAATAAATTATAAAATTTATAAATATATATATATAATATTATATGCCTACAAAGATATTTATGTATACATCACATAGTGTATGTATGAATATATGTCAATATTCAAATAATATGACGTAGTAAGATATTTATGAATTTTATGTACATGCAATGAGCACTGTCAAAAGACGACCCGATAGCGAGTTGGGGTCATAGAAGCCGTAAACGTGCAATATGCCACATCATCGCTTTTCGGTTTGTAATAGCTTCAAATGGCAAATATAATGGAAAGAGAGAATATTTTAATAAAATAGTGAATTTAAGTTCCCACATAAAACTGTCAAATACATTTTTTTTAAATTTATTTAATGATTAAAAAAATACATTATTTTTTTAAAGTTGCGTACAAATCTATTTGTATGATTTATAACTAAGGTAAAATTGTTTCACTTACTTTAAAATCACTATTCGTTTCCAAAAGCAATTCAACATAATAAAATATACAACTATTATACACAGACATAATAATCTACACATTTAAATACCTACAAATACTTATTAAAGAGTAATAATTATTGCAGCTTAGTCGAGAGTTGTACTTACATTCATTTTTAAAAATATTTTGAATAATAATTTATTTATATGTTTGCTATTTATAAAAAATTGTATTAAAGATTTTTATTTAATATATTCTATATTTCCATAAATATTTTAATATGAGTTTAAATTTAATTCGATGTCATATACCTATATACTAAATTTATAGCTAGAATAATTTTTTGATGTATTGATAAATTAATAATTGTGTTTAAATACTTACTATCTGAGAATATTATCTTATATATTTCCTATTTTTGTTTAAGACAAAGATATAAAAAAATAGTAAATTAATGATTATTTTAAATTATTTTAAATTGATTTTATAATGTTATGTAATAAGTACATTTGTCAACATATAATCAACACCAGTTATGCAACTGATTTGCACTTTCAAGATACTAGACACTTACAATGAGGTAGTCATTTTAGTGTAATTACGACCAAAGGATGTTCTTGAAATAACGAGGTTCAATAACACCGAGGTCTATTAGACCTAGTATTTTGTATAAAATGTACTTGGAAAAGCATAAATATGTATTTGATATATTATTTCAAAATAATTTGAGATTTACAATTACCTTAAAAATAATAAAAATATATTCTGATAAAAAATAATAATATCAGAAACATAAAAATAAATAACTTTCAGCATAATTAGAATTGCACAACTGTAGAAAAATTGTTTTAATCGTACTTAATATAAAATATTGTATGAGAATAAACATAATATATAACTAATCACGGTATAAATTGAAATAATATACAAAGATATAAAAATTTAGTTAAAATCGATTCGATAATAAAATATTATTTTAAATTACGAAAAAAAAAATGATTGAAGTACGAGGTTCATTGTAGTATTGATATTATGGATTTATTATATTTTTTACACGGAATGCAATCTTGTATGAGAAATATTAATAAATGTGGAAACAAAACATTTTTTAAATACAATTTGAAATATATTATTAGAAAATGGAAAAGATTAGTGGGATGTCATGGGAGACTAATGAAGGAGTGTTAGTTGAATAAGATAGAATAGAAAACTTTAGATCGGACGTGAAACAAAGTGATTAACTACCTAAGAAATAGTATAAAAACAATGTTTGAGTTATTAAACGATAATATATCTAATGGAATGTAGTTCAAAAACTGTATTATGTTATAATATTTTAGAACTTATGGACATCCCTTACTGTACTATAAGAAATAAGAAGATGTTTCATATACATGGGGTATTTTAAACGAACTCAGTATTAATCGATAATTTTTTGATTATGTAAAAGAGAGAAAAAAGTGTAAACCATTTACGTTAATTATAAGTGTTGCTTAACATAAAATTGTGTTTATTTCATTACGTCGTTATAGTTGAGTGTGATGTACTACTACTAAACATTTTATTTGAACTCAAAATGCTAATGAGAGATCACTTAGGGCATAGAGCGGATTCTGCAGTCCACTGCTTTTAAAAACCATGTTTGTCATTGCACATATCCATTTAAATTAAAAGTTTTCAATACATACCTTTAAGCTATACGTATATATATATATATATTTTTTACATTTGTGTTATTTTTGTTTTTTCTATTGCGGTTATTTTTTTTTTTTTTTTTAAATACGATTTAAATGTTTTTTTTTTTTGTAAATACTAGAATGCGGTATTCGAGTATTGAAAATCAAAACAAAAATTATACTAGAAGTATATGAAGGTAGTAATACTTCAATTATTTTTTAACCAAGTTGTAGTTTTATTATTATAGTTGTATTAATTGTGCATGAACACCATTATTATAAACTAGAGCTATATTAATAGATCTGTTTAGCACAAAAAAAAATCATAAGAATAAATTATAGTTATATAGCTGAATGAAATGGTATTAAGTTTAAGTACCTATATATGCTATTATTAATGTTTAAAAATAAATCAATATAATATACGTAGGTATTAACAATATTATAACCGACATCATCTACGCCTCAAATGATTTTAGTCAACAATTTTGATGAAATGTGTACTGCATAAATTATCTGTCTGTGTACAAAACTATTTTAAATGATAACACACTATTCAAGAATAACTAATATAATAAGACATAAGACAATAGATAATAAATTAATCGAATTGATTTAACTAACATTTGAATAGCTTATATATGTACATATAAGTAAAAGTTTATGCACATTAATAATCAACTGATTAATTTGCAAACAACAATAAATCGACAAAAAGTATGTTGTATTATTTTTATTTTGATAGTATATGATTGAAAATACACGCCCTGTCATATTATGGTACAATTTGCCATATTTCCCATCAAGTGTATTTAAAAAATAATAATATATAGGTATATATAGGTATACGCGTATTTATTACACGGTTTATAATAGATATAATATATTAAAAGTGAAAGACATATTCATACGTATGACGTATCTGAGTTGTGGTTTTTTGCGCTTGTTTTTTTGAAATTCAACACATATTTTCAGTTTATGTATATACATTTAGACATATTGAGTGATACACTAAGAATTATGCATGGAAACAATAATTATTTAGATTTCACCAATATTTCCTTTTCTTGTGATTTTGATCATCAATAAATCATTCGTTACAATATTAAGAATTTCACCCTTTGTTCACAAAAAATATACTCACGTTTCAACTTGAAAAATTTCAGCTATATCAAAACTTTCTAGTTTACCAAATTAAATATTTAATTTTATCATTTGGTTTTAAAATCTAAAATTTCATCTCACACTTTTGTGTTTCAATAATATAATATTTTACTATTTTATTTTATTATTTATTTTCATAGTTAATTCATTATTAATTTATTTTTTAATTGCCCCGAGGCTTTATTATTTAAACGACTTAAAGATCTTCACAAATATGTTTAACAATTATATATACTTTACACGTTGATTGAGTCACTTCCAATCAAGTGCGATATTTTGACAGTATTGTATTACTTCGATGTTAGTCTTACTGGCACAACCCACAGTTGAATTCCGTATTAATTCATTATGATAGTATAGTTTAAATATTAGAAACAATTAAACAAATAATGAAACAAATTGAGATAGTAATTAAAAATTGTATTTAATAATAACATTGCAATACCATAGGCAAGATAGTGCAATTTAGCAGTGCATAAAGATTTAATCAAAATGTTAAAAATTCTGGACACATTAAATCGAATAATAATTTTAATATTTACTTTTTGATTTGTTGAAATATAAATATAAATAGGATTTATGTCAAAGAAACGATGTTTTTGAGAACGGTAAAAATATGTTTTTTGCTATGGAATACACACGTATTACTTAATACGTATATAATTTAAGTATGTCCTTCGAAAATATATTCTAATACGTACTATAACATAGCGTATAGTTTAGTCATATAACGATCAGTTGCGGATCCAGAGGTCACTCAAAAATTAAAAAAAAATTAAATTACCTATTTTTATATAATCTGTAATTTATTGGAGGTTAATTATTTGCATTATTTTACTAACTAATGCTCTATGTGTTAGTAGTATCAGAAAAATAAAATAAAAATATCAGCTTTCAACTCAATTTTATAATATGAAAATAATGTAAAAAATTCGGCCCAAGGGGGCGAGGGAGATCGCCCCATCACCACTTGTATCCGCCACCACTGATAACCATACTATTATCATAAACTGAATATAAAGTTAAATTACTAATTTACGATAAACTTTGGTCTTAAAAATGAAACAAGATACTTTTAACAAATATTTTTGGTTTTTAAATTAAATTTTTTCTTGAAATTAAAATCTATATAAAATTATAATTTTTTTAAATAATATTAAACTTTTATATTATCAAATTGATTTCATGTTATATTCTTCTGTATCATAATAACTATTAATATAATTTATAAGTTGCATTTCAAAACAATTTTTATCTTATTAATTTAAAAATATTATTAGGTAGGTAACCTATTAATTTTATATTTATATTTAAAATTACATTATGTTTATGTAAATTTAATTTAATTTGCATATATTATTACTAATTTGAATATATACAACTTGTCATATTTTTTTTTGTTTAAAATTGTTTTGCTAATATTATAAGTTCATAACTAATCAATTTATTGTATCAGTATTTTTGCTTACATTGATGAATTTGGTAACGATATTACATATTATTTGCTACTATTGTGTCCCTCTGTCACATCTTCTATCCTTTAGTAAACATTATATTCGTGATTGCTAAGGCTTAAGACAACGGATCCATACAAAATCAGTTTATATAGATATAATATGTACATTGTACATTATATTATGATATATTATGACTAATGTATTGGCTATATATTATGTTACATATATATTATTCGACGGTACACTTTCTTTCAGACTCTACTGTAGATGTATCAATGTCATAGTTTATTTATTATTTGTCTTAAGTCTTAAAAATATACTGTAGGCATTTAAATGACATAAATTAAATATAATTTAAAATTTTCTTGTCTAAAAAATAAAATAAAAACATTTTATAATTACGTTATAATGAGATGTACATATACAAGACTAAATTTTCGTTCTCTGATCTATTCATGTTCATACAGATTTTTTATCAAATAGTTTTTTAAAGATTTTTTTACAAAAGTAATTACAAAATATTTTAACACATTGAGTGTGATTTATGACTAGAGGTCGGAATAATATTCTCTTAAAATAGCCAAAATAAGATGCTAATATTCTCCTAAAAATTTGATAATATTCTTCTAATATTCTTTAATAATTGTAGTTAAATATACAAAAAATATGTTTTTAAAGTAATATATTCTCCTAAATTCAAAATATGCTTTTATATTTTAAAAAAAGGTAATTCTTGGTATAATTATATATATTAAATGAAATATATATATATAAATGTATAATATATTTTTAATTAAATA
This sequence comes from Rhopalosiphum padi, assembly GCF_020882245.1. Taxonomy (NCBI): domain Eukaryota; kingdom Metazoa; phylum Arthropoda; class Insecta; order Hemiptera; family Aphididae; genus Rhopalosiphum; species Rhopalosiphum padi. The sequence continues at coordinate 60,486,724 of NC_083597.1, read as the reverse complement.
AACAATACATTATAATTTAGCTTTAAAAAATACTTTAACTTAACATTTTATTAACATGATAAAGTTATATAAATGATATATTTTATTTAAGACAATTCTCCTTTTTGGAAACAGTTAACAACTATATTCTGTTCCATGTGTTCTGGCGTCATTTTCGTACGACGATCTGTTAAAATGTTTTTATATGTACTGAACGAACGTTCAACATCAACTGAAGTCACAGGAGCATACTGCAAATCAGTTACCATAGTAGGTGAAAAATTATCTACAAATTGTATTTCATTATTTCCTTTCAACATTTTTGCTACGTTCTTTAAAATTGTGAGTCCCTGATTTTTTTGTTGAAGTTGTTCAATTTTTATTTTTATTTTTTCTCCATTTTCTCCAGGTATTTGTTGAAGTTTAACAATTGTACTTTCAATAAGATTTATCGAATCAACAAGAGTCACATTTGACTTTTCTAAATTTTTTATGGCTGTTATAAGCATAAGAAAATGGGTCTTAATAAATATTAATTCATTTTCTACAGTTTTTAATTCAAGAACTGATTTACATTTAAGTATAGACTGACTAGGAGATTTTTGTTTACTTAATTCTTCAATAACTTTTTTTAAACCTTGGAAATGATCACAGTTAAAAACAGCAGCTTCCAACCATGTTCCCCATCTTGTTAATACCGGTTCGGGGGGTAACGGAATATCAGGTAACAGTTCTTTATACACTTGAACATGGTACGGAGCTTTTAAAAATACTTTTTTTATGTTATTAATTAATGAATTTACGTCTGGATACATTTCTCTAACCTTTTCTGCTACCCTATTAAGCATATGAGCTGCGCATGTCACGTGAATTAAATTGGGATAAAATACTTTTAATGACTGTCCAGTTTTCACCATATATGGTGCAGCATCTGAGAGCATCAACAACACTTTTTCATCATTTCCGCCCAAGGGCCATAGTAATTTTAACCCATCATTCACAAATCGAGCCACTGTAGAATGGTTAGTTTTTTCTAGAACTTTACATGTTAAAAGAAAAGAACGAGTCGGATGATTTGACTTTAATATACCAACCAATAAATTTGCCACATAACGACCATTTATATCTGTCGTCTCATCAACCGCAATCCAAATGTTATTTTCCCCAATTTCATTTTTTATATTGGATAAAGTCTTATCATAACAATGTGGAAGATAATTTTTACGTAACAAACTTTCATCGGGTATATGTTTGCCAATATATTTTTCTAAAAATGCACGGAATTGTGGATTTTGTAGTTTATACCACGGTATATTAGCAGAAATAAAACTCAAACATAAGTCTTCATAGAATTCATTTACATTTTTTTTAGAAGTAGATTCCGATAAAAATAATTGTTTTGAAGTATTTAACTTACGGTTTAGAGCTTCTTGGTGTAAAGATGTGTGTACGTGTTGTGTAATCTGAGACTTTTTAATGCATGGTATGTGTTTGTTACACAGTTGACAAAAAAGAGTAGCACCATCAGTTGTAAAAATGACATTGTTTTTATTTAATGGTAGTATCCACTGTGCAATTAAATTTTTTAATTTACTTGATGGGATTTTCGGCATATTGAAAATAATTTAACAGGACAAATAAATTACACCCAGTATGACAATATTACGTATAGACGACGCGCGGCATTAAACCATAGACTGATGGGATATCAACTAAATGAACTACACTCGCGTATAATATTATGTTATACAATATGAACTTTGTATATCTATTCTATGAACTCGTTACTTAATGTCATAAACGAACGTTTGGAGCTATTTTTGAAGTGTTTTTTCCAATTCATTTTTAGCCTACGTGACTTATTGAGCGTCGTAATCATTATTCCATTTATAGTCATCTCAATAACAACAGACTAAACACTTATTTAATATTATATATAATTTTCGTCCTTACAACAAAAAATATCCAAATCCCAAAAGATTAATCGAAATATTCTCTAATATTCTTTATTATACGAAATATTCTTTCATCTTAAAATATTCTCAAATATGCAAAAAAAACTTTTGCCATTGAATTATATGATTCATAATTTTTATAGATTTCAAACCGAAATTTAACTGCATAGACTCAAAAAAAATATGCAAAAGAATATTATTCCGACCTCTATTTATGACAAATAGACGTAGCCGTTAAGACGTGGTCATTTGAACGTGGGAACAATTGAACGTAAAAAAAATATATTTATATATAAATAAATCAGTAAATAAAATTAATAAGCTATTTATATTTATTATAATAAATCAAAAATGAATATAAAATATTTAAATATACAAATTATTTATAATATAAAATATTAAAATTAAAAATATATCTAAAACAAATGTTTTATTAATTTATTATAATAGGTACAACCACAATTAAAATACAATTTAAAAAAAAGTTATTTATACTAATTATATTTATTATAGTACGTAAAAATGTATATAAAATATATAAAAAAATTATTTATTGTTTAAAATATCCAAAAAGTTTTTGAATGTCAAACATAGTTATTTATATTGATTATATTAACTATATTATGTTTAATATTAAAAAATGATCAAAATTGTATTCTAATAGAGAAATATTTTGAGCGATTCCACGTAAAAATGATATTTTAGTTCTAGTGTTTGTAGTGAACAATTATTAGGTTAGGTTAATATATTTTGATGATGATCTATACATATATAATAATATTATTTTTTTTTTACATCAAACTGTCTCCATGTCCAAACGGCTACGTTAATTTGTCTATTCACATCGAGTGCTATTTAAGTTATATTTATATAATTATATTACAATATTTTACATATGGTAATAAATAATAATAGCTAACTAAAGTATATTGATGATATATCTTAATAGGTAATAGTAATAATATTGATCTGTATATGCTAATAATGAATACTCTTCGGTGTCCGTTAGGAGAATATCTTGGGGTAATCCAGGCTTTAAACGTCTGTTGTGGGTTTTGCTTATTAGGTCGTAACTATTTGCTTCATCCGAGTCTTTAAGCATGGCGTGTACGTTTTTAAATTGGACTATTATCAATATATTTTTGAAAGGTATTCACGTGTCGTAGTTGATCAGAAGATTCCTCATTAACGTCTGTGCTTTTATAAATATGCAGGCATAGGTTAGGAGAGACTTGATTATTTAAGATTATTAAAAGAGGGATGATTTAATTTGAAAATGACTAAAAGCTATAGATAATTCACAATTTTTCATCTTAGCATAGGTGTATACAAGTTTTTTTTTAAAATGGATATCGCATGTTTATTTTTGGCCATTTAATCGTTTTTTCTATTTAATTGTATGATCTGATTGTTTAAGTAAAAATAATAAGGATATAATGATATTTGAATTTTAAAATTTACTAATAGAGTGGTATAGATGACCTAAACTAATAATACAATATAATTATTAAATTGAAAATGATTATTTTCTGTTATATTAATTGTTTTATGATTATTAATTTTTTATTATACTTAAAACTTAAGTAAAAATGACTGAAGAACTAAATGTATACATGGGGTATAATAATTTATTTTTTAGCCACATATCCGTACATATATATAATCACCACATTTTTACTGATATTTCTGTTTATAAACTACTTTGGCGATTATCATTATATAGCGATTAATAGATAATATTTAAAAAAAATTAAAATTAACTGAAATAGCAGTAACTAAAAGAAAAAATATATGAAAGCAACTACACGAATCAAACATAATTTAAATTCTTATTATGAACGTAGTTTTGAAGAATATTAAATGGAAATTATTCATAAGTCATAATATTTACAAACATCAATGATTATTTTTAACAGAATCTATAAATCATATGAAATATTTTTAAAATACTAATTGAAATTAGATATAATACATGTTTTTAAAAGTGTATTTATAAACCTAATATTCATATTTCATATACAATTGAGTGGTATTATAATATTATAATTATTTTACTCATATATTCATATTATTTAAAAACCATAATAATTAATATAGGGAAAAACATGAATTTTGAAACAAAACTAGTTTTTACAAAAACGATTTTATTATTTTGTTGCAACTATGATAGAGATTTTTTTTTTTTGTAAATTTTGTTATTAAAAATATTCATACCATGACATCATTTTAGAATTATGTATTTTACAAAGACATGACATTTGTTTTTTTTTATGAATAAATTTGTTTTAATAAGTATAAAGTAGAGTTTGAACATTTAATAAAGGGTTCTCTCATAATATTTAAACTTATTATATAAAACAATAAATTACTTATATAAATATAAATCATAAATATATAAAATATAATACAATTTATTTGAAAGAATACGTTGACATAATACTGTCTTTGCTCGAATCATTTTTGTATGCAATGATTAATTATTAAATTCAAATTTAACGCTATAAAATTACTGTAATAGTTATTCTATAACGAGGTTAGAATACAAGGTTAGATACACTTGACATCTTAAGAAATTATGAAATGTATAGAAAATGGCAATAATAATATTTTTCAAAAATATTAAGTACTATGGTTGTTCGTTTTATATCATATAAAATAAAATTAGAATCGATTTTTTTTTACGATAGAAGAAAGCCAAAATCCTATATAAAGGATTCCGCTCCCGATTGACAAACCATTCCAAACCAATCATTTCTGCTCTAGGGTCCGACACCATCCTTGGTAATCCTCCTCGTCGTTTTAAGAAGAAGTGGTGTAGAGATTTAAAACTCAATTAAAACACACACATATATATATTATATATAGGTAAATTTTAAATTTAACTTAAACAAGTTATAAAGTATTGGGTGACTACTTTTATCATGTACCTATGTCAAGCCTTATAATATATTTATGCATATTTATTTTAATAATAATTACAGATTCTAAACTTTAAAATAAACATGTATTAGTGTATTACCATTAATATGCAAACATATATAAACACATTTCTATAATAAAGAAATATAACAGCAAGGTTTATTTTTTAAATTTTTAAAATAAAATCTTAGTTAAATTAAAAAGATATATTATGTGTATTATGGTATTACAAATTGTATACTATATTCGTTAATAAAAAAATGTTTAAATAAAAAAAGTGAGTGAAGCAAATATATTATTTTGTTCTATTACATCTCTGTAAACAGTGTTGTTCGATCTATAAATTTGGTCTACTTGCACATTTGAATAAAATGATCAGAAAATGTAAAATACGCCATTTCATTTTGAAAGTTATGTGAAATCCTTTATAGTGGTATACAATTGGATATACGTTATAAACGCCCAGAACATTTTTTATCCATATTCTTTGAAAAGAACAAAAAATATATATATGTTTATTTGTATATATAATAAGGGTTATATATATACACATAAAGATAATATCTTTGAATACATTTGTCAATGTGAATAAGGTAAAAAATGAACTTGGAACCTTTCTCAGGAGTAGTCATAATTGCGTCATTACTATTATTATGATGTCCGACTGACTAGCGTATTGCGTTCTTACTATTCTTATTATTCACAAGAAATGTTTAAAAAATAAATGAGGACATTTATTGTAAACATGTGACTATGAGAGTTGCGGTTATATATCTTAATACTCATAGCATACCTTTTGGGAATTTCGGGTATGTCAACGATGTAATGGACGGGAGGTGAAATGAACTATAATACACATTGGGAGTTTTTCTACACGTCGCGCGAAATCGATCAAGTACGTTTTTTTCTTCTCTCGGTCTTCTTTTTTCTTGCTCCCCGTTTCGAATCATCCCCGCATTATTGGGATATTGGAGATTCCCTTAGGCACACATGCGTATGTATAATCTTTTGAAAGAAAAGTTCATGCATTTTTATGAACTCGGCAATGCTCACAGAAAACAGTTTTCACAAAAACCCAATTTTTTTATTTGTATTTATTATTGTCAGACACTATATAATATTATAGTGGGCGTGGAATGAGTGCGATGAATTCAATATACAAGTATGTCCATTTTATATTTATGAATTTAAAACTTCACATATTGTGAGTTCGAGAACTTTTCATCTGAAAATTCTAATCCATTATACAAGAATGAAAAAGATTCATATGATTCAGATTTCAAAAATTCATTTCACAGACTTTCTCATTCAATCAGTATGGTACAAACGTGTCAAAATTTATTAGTTGTCACAAATATTGCTATCCTTTTCGATTTTCATATGCAAATGATAGAAGACTCGTAGCATTGTTACTGCTTATCAGTCATAAACCACCAAAATCCGCTTGTAATATTTCATTATCATTTAAGTATCGATAATGTGTAGAGTGGCTTATTCTCAAGCTTATACGTTAAAATTAAAAACAAAAAATTATGCTTATTTTACTAAAAAAAATGTATAGAATATAGATCGTATATTAAAAAAAAAAAAATAATTATAATAAATTAATATCATTATTAATTACCTAATTAATAATGATTTATAATTAAAATGATAATTTATTTTTATTTTTATTTCAATGATGTTTTTTTTACTGAAACAAAGGAAAGTCAAATTTTTAATGAATTTTGATTAAACCGCATTTGTGCACCATTCGCAAGTGCGTAAAGTGTTATGCAGTGTGAAAATCTTAGAAAAACCTGGTCATCGCTGGATTTACTTCATATCCATCGAGTTTTCGACTCGATCGTTTTTTTAGGATCAAATCATTTTTGCGATTTCATCCATTAGAGCGTATTATTAATGGAGGTTGGTAATTTAATTTCAGATTCTATTTTCATTTATCTGCTGACATTTGAGATATTTTTCTTGATCATATCTAGTATCTTTTCCAAATAAATGTATGATTAAAGCAAAAAGTTGTGAGTGTGCTTTAAAAATTCACTCTATATATATATATATATATATATATATATATATATATCTTTACAATAAAAGTTATATTGGATCCTTGCAGTGTACTTATTTTAAAAATAAAAGACATACTTTCAAGCAGTAACGATAGTAACTTCGATCGTAAAAATGAATTGTATGTATGATGTAAATAGAAAAAAAAACAAATTCAAAAAAGTAATATTAACTGTAGTTTTCTATTAATAACTCAATACCAATGAGTGATAGAAATTAAAATATAACATTTAAAGTACAAAATTAATTAAATGATCAATAGGTTTTTGGTAAAAATTAATTTCATATGTTTATAAATTTAATTTAGATTATATTAAGAGTTATTATATATTAATTTTATAATTATATTGTAATCGAAAATATATCAATATAAAAAAGTACAATTTAAGAAGCGAGCGCTCTCTCTTCCTTTTTAACCCTGTATCCGTTCTTTAAATAGTATTTAATTATCTGTAGAAATATACGAGTAAATGTGTATACTACCTAAAATTATTTGAAAATATATAAATTTCATCCATAATATATATTAGGTGTAAAGTGCACCTCGTCATAATCCTAATATAGGATGTTTATATCAATATAATTTATAAATAATTATTTGAATATCCATATTAGTATAATGAAAACAAGTACTGTGTAAAAATATTATAGTAACTATAGTTTATTGTTTATTTATCATAAGATTCAATTAATTATAAATACATTAAAATAAATTATATACATATATTTTTCGTTTGGTACATTTTTCAATCAAACTATACTTATTTATCACAAGTACGAGCTTGTTATGTGATTATGATCAGTGATTTTATTCCGTTTAATGGAGTAAACAGTAACGTACCGATTACAAGTTATAAACTAGAATAAAATATTTTTAGTCATGAAAAACTTTTATGTAAACTGGTAGAGATTTAGTGGTATAATGTTATGAAATAGTTATGATGACAATGAATCCTTGATTTTAACGGTTAACAAAAAAGTTTGAACTTTTATTTCTTCGCAAGTGATAATGCACTCCTGTTAGGATTATTTACCCAGAACTAAATCAACTAAATATTTATGTTTGTTTTTCTCCATCATAAAACTACTTAAGATAGATCTATTTTTCTGTAGAAGTTTTCAGTTAACTAAAGGTTTTCATTTTGTTTTTAAAATAGCATTGGCAAAATCGGAATGTTTTAGTATGTTTACTTAACTTCATTTCATAATATTAAAAAATTAAAGTCGTTTTTTTCAATTTAATAAAACATATTTATAAGACGCATTATGGAGCATAAATATTTTTAATATTTAGAACACATATCGCTTTGTTCACACCGAGCAGCGTAGTAATACATAGCAAAATATTATAAAGCGACGATAAAATTATGATAAAATCTTGTACCCAGTATGAGTCAGAAATTTATAAAAAAAATAGAAAGTAAGCATTCAATAATATTATAGTGATATAGCTTTTTAATCAATTATTTACATTTTTATGTTAATTCAGACTACTTCAATAGAAACTTATCGGTAAAAACAATGTTCTGTATTATAAGTAGGTATATCAATAGAACATCAATTTGTATACCTATTAATATTATATTGCTATAGACTAATTTTTAAATGCGTATATTAATAATTTTTATAAAATATTTATATAATATAATATTTTTTTTTTTATTGTTATTTAATCTTTATAGAATATTACTGTTATAATAAACGTGTAAGTTTAAAATAGAATGTCATCAATCATCTAATAAATTAAACAGGATATACTAAAATTAATCACAACAAAATGGTTATAAAAAGTATTGTGATGTAAATTAACTCGGTAGGTAGACCTTATAATAATGTCATCAGATTTGAATCTAAAATATTGTATGAAGACACAAAAAGTCGAAAGACAATGGACCGTTTAAAACGGCTTTAGATTCACATGCGTATTCACCTTTTGTTTTATTGGGTAATAACACGTAATACTCATTCGAGGGAAATAACTAGAAACAACCTCCCGGATAAGAATGGAAATGCACGTTCAGGTGTAGAGACGTGTATCACTGGGGACAAACAATTCTTAAACTATACAGGTATACGCATATACATAAAAGTGCGTCAACCTTCGTCACTGGGATAAGACTACAATTCCTATACGATAGGACTATTGGGACCTGCGTGATGTTCATGCCGCTCTATACATTGTCTCGCATACAACTTCTTACGTTTTCATTCATGGTTAATTTTGTACTCGAATATCCATTATTTTTCATACAATGTGTATCGCCGTACTTAATTTAATAACACGTACGCCTCACCTCAACGGCTTGAACTTACATTTAGAAGGACGATGACATTTATATTTAATTTTTAGAGTGTTTCATTCTGGTCGTACAACGATCAAAGATTGCTCTCGTTTAAAAATTGACGAAAGATTTACTATAAAATGGTTTGAATTTAATAATTTTGAAGTAAAAAGGACAAAAATTATTTATACCACTGAGGGAAAAACCCATTTAAATAAAATATTTGTGGTTGGAAATCATATAATTTTACATAAAAAAATAAAAATTTAAGAAATGAGGAAAAATAAGATTTGTTTTATTCGTTCTAAATTAATCACGCAACTTACTTAAATATTAGTATGTGTCCAACAATAACTTTGATTAATTAAAAAACCAGTTTGTTATGAATAGATATTGTAATAATAATATAAAAAATGTTTTAGTATAGTGGAGCTATATTTTAATATTAGCTGTACATTGATAACGATGTAATTACACACATTATGTTTATTTAAAATAATTGAAGTCATTTTGTTTTTTTGAAATAATATGTCTGTTCTCGGGCAGTACGTTAGGTCAGATTACCTTTGATAAAAATAAACTGTACAGTTTACATATAACATTATTATCTTGTTGGAATGAATTAACTAAATGTCAGTATAACACGTATAATTTAATTAAAAATACTTAAAAATAACTGATCAGTTAAGTGTAATTAATGTACTAAATTAATGAATTTTGTTTGACATTTTCGTAGTCAACCAAGTGTAATAAATATATTACTTCAAAAATATGACTGTCAATGGTATCGTAGTAATTCGTAAACAACAATATTATACGATATTATACACATATTTCTTAAAATTGTTATAACTATTGATAAGCTGCTTAATTAAAATAAATACATTATTATTAACCATATATTTTGGTTATTTAATTTAATATGACGTGTAGTATTCTTTCAATTTCACAAGTTTACGTTACTCAAAATAGAACCAATATAAATATAATTTATTTGTTCTTTCAACTTTTTTATATTATCCTAAACACTATTGAGAAACTAAAAATTTCATGTTTAAAGTACCATCTGTGTTCAATGTCCAATCGATAGTAAACTATATGAAAATGTTTGAATCATAAAGAATTTATAATAACCGAACAATTATTTACATAAACAACGTAATTGAAAAACCAATAACTTCTTCATTTCACTGAGAATCTAAAATAAAATTACACATGCGAGTTTCAAAAATGTTTTTATTCATATTTATTTTGTTTTGTCTCATACAATGTGTATTATGTATATAATTTAAGTTTAGTTGTATTGTTGTGTCCATTGTTATAATTTAATAATGAATGATAATGAAAAAAAACAAAATTAAATTAATGGTAACCGATGTATAGTTTGAATAAGGTTGTACCTAAATTAATAGACGCGCATACACCATCCTGACATAGTGACGTATGTGTATTTGAATGACAGTACAGAATATTAGTGTGTGACTTATATTGTGCAGTTCACCATGATAGGATAGTTAAAGGATTTAAAATAGATACGTGTCTCAAACACGAATAAATAATAATAATTATTATAAAAAAGATTTAAAGATACATTAACTCATAATTTCATTTTTAAATAACCATTGTCTGTCCATAATTTAATAGTTGGACTCAATTTATCAAGTAAGCGTATTAACCAAGTACGTTTTTTTAAAATTAATATTTATTTTAGTTCTTAATAAAGAATCTAATTCTTTTACATCTATTTACAAAAAAAGGTAGGCAAATGGATACCGCTCTACTGTACATTAAGATATCAGGTGAATTACTATGATCTTATGGGTGTGTTAAACTTGAATTCAATACGAAAAGTGATCATGAACAGAAACGGTTTACTAAAATAATCACTTAATGTTTTTTACGATAGCTATTTAAGTAATTTATTAATTATTTTACCTTTGTAAGTTGATATATTTTTTTCGAAAATATCACATTTATCATATTATTATTCAATTATAAAAATAATATGTATTTATACCATATTATATTAACTTATAGAACTCAAAATATAATGATATCTTTCTGTAAGTACCGCAAAACAGTAAAAATAAATTCATAGAATATTTCGAAACAAATCAAAATCATTGTTATTATATACAAATAGGTTAAAAAAAAGTAAAAGGTTTTTCATAAAATGAAAATTATAATATAAAAATTTGCTGAAAATTTCAAGCATCTACTGTTATTTTTTGGAAATACAACAAAATATCAAATATTGTTTGAAAAGAAATAATTATTTTACAGAATATTCAATGTCATAAAAATTTGAACTTCAAATGCTCATGAAAAATTTATTTGGCTTTTCGGTAGATTTTTTTTTGTTTATTTAGGTTGAAAAACTTATAAACAGCTTTGTATTATTTACATTTTCAAATCTTCCCTATAAAATTAAATTTTGGCTACAATAAGTAATTTGTATATATTTGAGATTTTTTTCAAAATTCTAACTTTAAATACTTATAAAAATATATTGTAAATATAGATTTTTGATAATTTTTAATTGATAAATTAATAACTTATGAGGAGCATATTAAATGAAAGGTATTATGAATATTACATTTTCGAGCATTTTTATGACATTTATGGAAAAAAACTAGACAATTTTTTATATGCTTATAAATAGCTAAAAAGAGTTAAAATACTTTGAAAATTTGATCGTAAATATAAATGATAATATGAAAATTTGGTATAAATTTCAATTATCTATGGTTATTTTTACTCAAGGAAACATTAAACAAATGAAACCGATATTGTTAAAAATAGGATTTGTGTAAAAATGCATGTTTTTCTTTAATTTTTTTTTGTTTTTCACGATTATAAAAAAAGGATTGCGAATCTTTTATTTTGGCTTCTTTAAAGTATAAATTAGATTCAATTTTCTATCCAAAAATATTTACAAAGTTGAAAATCGAAGCTTTCGTGTACCTACACATAAAAAATAAAATAAGACATCACAACATTGTAAAATTAATTAATTCGCTCAGAATTTAAAAAATTGTTTTAACGTACTTGCAAAATCAATAAAATATCAAACCAAATATCCTAATCAAAATATAGAATATTTTCTATCACCGTTCTTTGAATTTATTATAGCAAGTAAAATTACAGGATAATGAAATCAGTGCAGTATGACAAAATTGTTATTATAACATTTTTAAATATTTTGTACATTTTAGTTGGTTTTACAATACCGATGTAATTGTATCTATATAGGTTATCGTGATTTAGTGATTTTTCCTGTGTTCGGCAATGCAACAGCCAATAGTAAATGAATTGTAACTACCTACCTATGTATACACATTTTATTGAGTAATTTTATTTTTGTTTGTATTCTTCTTAAATGGTTTTCGAAATTCTTATACATATTAATAAACATATTAATTGATTTATAGTATCATTGTATACTATTATTTATTATTACATAGCTGGTTGAAATAATCGTAATACATCAATAATATTAATGTATTGTATCCAAGTGAACCATTTGAATTTGTTATTTCATTGTTATTTATCTTACGAACATCGAACAATTTGCTAACGAATTCTTCTCACAGAATATATTCTATAATACTTATCCAGTTATACCATGTCGACCAGCTTCCGTGTACGGAACCACGGTGCAGCTGAATCTACAGTGGCTAAGCTGGTGAAAAAGTTCGAGTCGTTGGCCATTGCTGAACGTCCTTCACATGGCAAGACAACGAGAAAAGGAAGGGTAGGTGGAGGAAACGGAGTACTGGTCCCGAGACTACAACCACGGGACGACAAGGACAAGCGCACTGTTTCGGTCTATAACACTGATAAACCGTCGGAACATCGCGGGAGTGGCGACCACGATCGTCGTATTCACCATAATAATTTTTCTCAAGAATCCTTTCCTGTGGTTAGGTTTTACGATCGAAACGGTGTTGAGTATGCATCATCAGAAACGTGTCCGACGAATCACTGCAGCCGTCGTTATAGTCTTCATGACAATGTGGCCGCTTCTGCAACAAAAACGTCGGACGTCCGTGATACTATAGACGTTGTCGATGTAGTCGTCATCACCGGAAGTGAAAAGGTGAAGACCAATGCTGCGGCCGTTGCCGCCGATCGTGGCAATAATGTAAAGGCAAGTACAGTTCTACGTCGACTGCATGTCCGGATTTGGTTAGACAACTAATCGACTAGTATGAAATAGGTATATGCAAATTTATATGTTCCTATGTCTTGATAATATACTATATTGTAAGTCAGTTATTTTTTTGTTTTGATTGTGTCTTATTTTTATTTATTTATACGTTTTTGTCAGAAAAGTTATTTTTATTTATCCGGATATGAATAAACTACCGTCTACACGGACTTCATATTAATCTGATAAGTGAATCTTAAAAAAAAATACGGTGTTCCAGTCAGCTTTAAATTTTTACTCAGTAGAATGATTACAAAATAAATATGATATTGCAGGTTTATATACTGAATTAACAAGATACATCGTAGATTAATCCATATAATTATATCGGCAAATAAATAATAATTGTAATAATAGTGAAATGTGTCAAATATCTAAAATTATTTTTAAATGACAAAAATCGTTTGAATAAAAATTCATATTTTACGTTTGATTGGATTTTTCAAAATAATAACTCCAAATACTTATAAAAAAAAATACGTTTATATGTATTATTTATTTTTTAAATAAATACTGAAAGAAAATTACGCATGAATAACTTTATATTTATTTTTCAACATTTAATATAAATTTTAAAAAAATTACCTATAGGACCAACATTATTTTAAATGTATGAAATTATCTACTTTTGATACCCTAAAGTATAAACTAGTGAAATAGTATCTTTTCTATCAGAAATCACCTTTCCAAGTATTGTAAATTGATATATTTTTACTCCTCTGAATTGTTAGTATTTAAACTGTAAATTTATACTATTAAAATTATAAATATACATCATGCAAGCTGTGATGAAAATATAAATGTATATGAAATAAGCTGCGATACAACCTGAAAGAGTAGTAAAATTTGTAACACACAATATTTAAACTTCAATAGTATTATATTTTACTAACATAATATATGTAGTGTTAAACTTCATCAATAAATAAGGTAGGTACCTATAAAAGGTATTAAAATCTTTCAAGTCATGCAAATGTAACTAAAACAGTTTACCCTAATCGACTGATTGTCCGCGAGGGTATAAATTAATAATGGACTGTACCTTCAATATAAAAAAAAAACAATCAATATTATCTTGACATTCGACCTCATTTGGCGATTTTTTTTTCTTCCGAGGGAATAATTTTGATTTCCACTGAGATAATTGGAACTTGGATTCCGGATTGTATCCATAAACCAATGTATCTTGTCACCTGTGATAATGTATTTTTTATGAAATTAACACAGCGGAACGATTTTTAAAATACTAACAAGTTGTTAAACAATTTTCCTTTGGTTCCAATGTTAATAATCGTGGAACAAATTTGGCAGCAATCTTTCTCATTTGTAAATGTTCCATTAACATTTCATGACAAGATTCAATTGAGATTCCAGCCTCATTTGCTAACTAACGAACGGTTAATCTGGGGTAATTTTGAACTTTTTTGCAAATTATTGCCACAACACTGTTTTTGGATATCGACGGTCTTTCAGAATGTGGTAATCTTCAGTTACATTATGACTTAACAAATTATCTTCAAAAACAGTTTTAATAATTTTTTTTACATTTTTATCAAGTTTCGAGCTAAACTAAATGCGTGTTTTTCATTAATTTCAGGCATATCAAAAATGGTGAATGAAATAAATTTTCCTTGATTTATCACGAGTAATATTCAACTGAGATGAGGATAACGACTTCGAGTTTTGTTTAAAATATTAACTAATATGTTGGGAATACATCTATTTATAATTTAAAATATTATCTTGTGTAGATTAACCGTAATAATATTCGTTCTGGTACTTTTTGAAGAGACCTCGTTTATAACCGCAGCCTCAACTATAATGGCGCGTGTGCGAACTATGACTATTCCCGCTGGTCGGCAATAACAACTTTCGAAAGACGCTACAGCGAGACCGTGGCTGATTTATGGACCTCGGGTATAGGGTATAGGAGAAGAGAGTCAGGGCAGCCATATTAAAGGAAGCACTCAGCACAGCATGAGCAGATGCACCAGAGAGCCGTGGTGGAATCCATGCCTTCATGCCTCACACTTATGTACACTTTATAAAACTAACCTGTGTTATTTAAATAAACAAACCATTTTCAAATTACAATTGACTAAAACAATTATTTCAGTCTACAATTTGAAGAGACGGAAGTATGCACGCAACAATATATCAATTTGAATATTTTGTAAGATTCAACAAATTGATGTAATATGTGATATTGGATGATTCTTGTATCAAATAGTGAGATTCATTACTGGAATTATTTTATCGCTGTTTGTATATATTTTTAATTTTATCATGGTTCATCTAGCTATTATACACTTAGAAAAAAGTTTATTGTCTTGGAGTTTATCCCCAACGGTGATGCAAGATAATAACACACCTTTGTAAAATTAATAATTTCGTCGGTTTATTTTGAATTTGAAAATGAGTAGAATGAATGAAAAATATTGATCAAATTAATTTTATGAAACAAATAAGGTTGGTATAATTGATTAAAATTACCATATTAATAATAATTTTATAAAATGTATTTATTTATTTTACTTTATTTTATTAAAATCATTTTTGAGATTACTGGACTTCACTGAGATAAATTTGAGTGGAGGTCTAAATTAATTTATTTTATTACGTTTTTAATTTTATACAATGTGTGGCTCAGACTCCGTATCATTTTTAAATTCTTGGATTTTTTTTTTATCTGTAGTAATGCAATATTTTTAAAAACCATCCTTTTTAACTGTAAATTGTTAAATTGATTTTTTTTTTGAAAATGTTGATGCATCTAAATTTAAATTTAAATGAGTGTATAAATTTTGAGTTATTAAACACTATTTATAAAAGATTTTATTAAAGATTTTAATATTGATTTAACATAAAATATTAAATAAATGTAATGTTTAATCTAGTTTTTATTATACATGGATACATTTTATAAATTAATATTAATAACTATAATTTTCAAAGAATAGACTATTAATATTAGTGTTAGTAAAATTACTCAAAAACTACCTATTTGAATTACAGTGTATAAACATAACATTTTCAAAGCAATCGTCTTCTTAAAAGTTTACGATAAAAAAGGTTAGGTCGGGTTAGGTTTGGCAACAAAAAGATAAAAATGTAATTTATATTTAATTAAATTTTATATTATACACATGATATGGGCCAGTTTAACAATTGGATTAAATTTATTATTTAATTATTTATGTGTAACTTGGATTTGATTGATAATTCATATTTATTAATTTAATATTAATAAAAATACAATTTAGTTAAAAGTTAAGTTAATGAAAAGTAAGTTTATAAAAGTTATAAATTAACTTAACTTTAACTATTTAACTCATATAATATTTATTTTTATTACGTAGCACGGATAATTCTAAACGTTCAGTTTACCTATCTATATTCAAAATATATTTTTTTAAGTTATGCGTAACGGTAATCATTTTAAAACACAGTCACTTTTAGTGACAGTGTGCTTTTATTGCAATGTAGATGAGCCATTCAAGTAGCCAACAACCTATCCAAAGTTTTGGAGTACCTACACTCTAAGTTCAAAGTCTGGAGGAATGATTCTTTTTTTATATATTATTTATTTTTTACCAAAGGTACCTTTGATAGCTCTAGTTTTTTTTCAAAAAAATTATAAATGTCAAAGAAAGTCTACAACAAAAGAATTTTTTAAAAGATAATATTTATGCATTTTTAAAATTCTGATGTATCATAAAATACAGTAGTTCAAGATATGATTTAAATTGGATTTTAAATGTACTTATGATATGGCATAATATATAAACATAAATTTTTTAGAATAAAACAGGAGTTCGAGTAAATCCCGAATACATTATAAATAAAACGTTTAAAATTAATAAAAAAGGAAATAATTACCGTTAAAGTTTTACCAATATTAATTATTGATTACTGCTTTCTAGAATCTATTAATTGGAAGTATTTATTGTAATCAAATATATTTTAAATAATTTATATGCAACTTAAAAAAAGTTTTTTCAAAAGTTTTTTATACGCGTTATGGCCGGCCAATGACGGATTTTCTTATTTAAATAATTATGGTTATTACTTATTTCACTAAATTTAATTCATAAAATAAATAGTTATTCCTCAAGACATAAATTATCATCAATAGTTGATTTTTTTCATTTTATATAATGATAAAGTTATAAATAAGCCTTCAAATATTTGATGTAAAAACTGATTTATAGATTGCATTGTATTTAATAAAACTATATATACATATTATAAAAAATATATAAATTCTATATTTTTATAACATATTTTTATTTGATTGTTTACAGTTTTTATCAGGCTTAATTTAAATGTAATAACATACATTTTCCAAAATACATTTGCCGGAATATATTCAGTCATGTGATCCTCTGCCCATATTGTCATATTTCAAAATATATTATTTATAATTTTAATTATCTGATTCAAAAAACAGGTCAACACATCACCTTCATACCGGTAAATTATAACTGCATCAATAAATAGATAATGAGATATAACTCATGAGTAATGACTAATAAAACATTTATTTTCCAAACTCCAATACTGAGATAGTGAGATACAACTGCTCATCTTAAGTCCGTGTATATCTTTACCTCGATGTATATTTTAGGTATAGATATAACTACTTATTAAAGATTAATGTGTTTTTAACGATTGTATTTTATTTATACCACTATATGTATTATATTTAGTTCGTTATTTAAATTATTTTTTTATTTTATATCTTTATTTGTGTTTAATTTTTTCAATCAAATAATTAGTTAATATTAGATTAATATTTAAAAATGTTTTGTTAGGTATATATCATGATTATAAAAAATAAATTATTTAGAGTACATATAATTTCGTGCACACTTAAAGCCAAATTGAAATTATAATTAGAAAAAAATTATATTTTGCTATACACATACAGAATATTAATTTCGATAATTTAACGGCAGCATCGGTGATTCGTAAATCGTTTTTTGTATTAAATATGTACCTATAACCGCAATTCCTTAGACAAAAACGAAAACAATTCTCTCGATTAATACGTATACACTCAACGGTATTATTCCAGGTTGAGTAAATAAACGGTATTTGACTCTATGAATTTTCCAAAACGTAAATCATGCTTTATATATACTTAGTACCTACAACAACTGCAGCTGTTGTCTTAAAGACAACAATGTGAAATCATTCGAGGAGATATATATAGAAATAAAAAATATTAATAACGTATAATTTCAGTCATATATATATATATTATATATGCATCCCATATTTAGTTCTATACATTGCTGGTTTTAATTACGTCAATCGCTTTTTAATTCGATTTTTACATTGTGAATAGAATAAGATTGGAACTTATTGTTTTTTTTATGATATATAAATTTTATCACATCTTTACAAATTTGGGTATCAAATCAATGACAAATATAACATATTTTATTTAAGAAAGAATTAATTATTTCAGAGATCTGTCAACAAATACCTGCTTTTTATAAATCAAAAATAATAGCATAGGATTATATTACTAGTGTACTTAGTTGACACCTTCAGAGGCTACTGTGATCGGTGGTAGTCCGTAGATGTAACAGAAATTAGATGATATGAAATACGATTAGTGAGGATTTAAGCCCACTAATGCATGATCACTTGTTTACTACTGTATAGTATTACTCTAATAATAGAGTACGTAATAAACAATTTAAGATGATCACACGATAAAGTCATACATTTATAAATATTATTAATCTGTTAAGTTACAATGAGAAAGAATAATACTTTTTAATTAGTATTCATATTTAGTTTATAATTCATATAATTATTATACGATCATTATAAATACAAATAAAAGTCATGGTGAAGCTGTACATTTAGATAGAGGTCCAATGTTAAATGTTGAAAGATCTGTCATGATTTTTTCATTGAAATTGAAAATTAAAGTTAGTACTATTAATCAGTAAATACAACAACTACAGTATGATAATTCGATAATGGAAATTGAAAGGGCCTTTAATATTAATTATTACAACTTAAGATTAAAGACTATATAAGTTCATAAAAATATGTTTTAAGTTATTAGAAAAATATTTTTACAAGTTCTTAATTATTATGAAGTTTTCTATATACGAGTATTATAGATAGATTAATCACGAGATGTACTTAAGGTTTAACGTCAGTTTTAAACATTTTCTGTTCATCAGATATCGTTTGATGTCTGCTAAGTTTTGAAAAAATATTTACTGTATATAGGTAAATAGTAAAAGTTTATCTTATACAAAAACAAAAAATAAAATAAAAGGTAAAATATTATTATCATTATCAGAATTGCAAAGATATAAATGAACATATTTTTTTAGAGTCCAAATAATAAAATAATAATAATGATAGTATTTGAATCTAAAATGTTCAAGTAAAATGTTTTAGTTTAAAAGCATTAACGTTTACGTCTGTGTGTCTTAGTTTTTGAATATTTAAAACGCATTGTAATTTTAACGTTTTTGCATAAGGTGGATCAGTGTGGTAACAGCAGTAGATATACATGATATATATTATATGTATGCAATGTGTATATTTCCATACTGTGTTTTACTCCATGGAAGTTTTTACAAGCGGAGAGTATACAGAAGATAGATAGGGGAAGAGAGAGAGAGTGAGAGAGAAAGAGATATACACACAGATAAAAGGTTTCAAAAAAATAAAACCAAAACGCACCAGTGGAAAAATGTCAGTCGGAAATATTGTGCAACGGCGGAGGGGGTGTTATACACTAATACGATGCTTTATTTTATTACATCTAATTAGAGTAGTTGTTAATATATATATATCATTTATTTTTTTATTTTATCGTTTTCGAGTATTAAACTGTGTATTGTATGTATAATTTAATAATTTATTATTAAGCATTTATTATATTATACTGTATACAAATGTTTTAACTATGCAGTAGGTACCTGTAGTATCGAAATTGAACAATGAAAGTTGCAGTATTTCAGAGGTTTTTCTAATAATTGATAATTAAATAAAATAAATAATCGTAAAATTCTAATTGTAAATACGAATTTTTAATTATCAGAAAATATTGACATACCGTTCGTGGTTTTCATTTTAAAGCAATTTTAAAATGTCTAATAACCAGTAACACTATAGTAATAACTAAGACATAATACGAATATGTATCGTTATACAACGATTTAGAATAGGTATATTGTATTTTTGTATTGCGTTTTTATTTTTTCGTTTAATTTTTACATAATATTAATACGTTAATTTGGTTCATTTAAATTGGTTCTTTTTTTATTTAAAGCTGTTTTTGCACTATATGTACAAATTATTATTAAAAATAATGCTATGCTATTTGAATATCTGCATTTACCCAGAACTCAATTATCTACTGCACTGCTATTGAAAAAATAATATAATTAATTGTCGATTTATCGGGATACGGTTTAATACAATAAACGAGTACAATACCACATAATAAACTATAGTAGCTTTAGTCATGAATACGACACGTGTGTGATACATCGTGTCATAATATCGCTGTTAATTATACGAATAAATAATAATAATATTGATATTAAAATCTTAGAAATGCGTAAAATCAATTCAACTGTTGGATGCCGATTACTCAATTTTGTGAGCAGCGTCGTCAATTCGGTGTTGGTATTTTTTCAACAGACGAAACGGTATAATAGTGCACTTTACGGTTTATGACTTATAACCAATATAATCTATTCACGACAACCGGTCGCCCGTGAAAAATGTAAACGATAATATTGTTATAATAGTAATACGATAGTAGTTATGATGTTATATAGTTGTTTATTGCGATAGTTTTATCTCGAACAAAATAATAACAATAACGAGGAATAAAAACCGAAAGAGTCGAGAGACGGAAAAACGGCGGACTCTGGTCCGCGCGCAAAAGCGTAGGCGGTTTCCAGTCCGTCACCCTCCGCCGGCGTCGTCGTGTCGTCGGTGGCGGCGTCACGACATCGCGCGCGCTCAACCCCGCGCGATATCAGCCAGTCGGCGTCCGGTGTGCACGCCACGCTGTCCGTCGTCCGACGCTGCCGCTCTACACACGAGTGTTCCGACCGACTCGGCGTATTTTTATTTTTCATTTTACGAGTGTTATCGCCGTCGTCGTCGTCTTCGTCGTCGGTGGCGAACAACGGCGGTTTTCGCGTCTTCGCGTACTCTCCAAATCAGTGTCGCGCGATAGCGTCCGGTCGTATCCTCTCAGCGCCGAACCACGAAACCGGACGCAAATCGAGATCGCTGAGCCGCCATACCCTCCCGAAAAACGATTGTTTCAAATATCGTTGTCGATCGATATAGTCGTCGATCCGTACATCGTCATAATATCGTTATCGCTATTATTATTATTATTAATATTATTATCGTTACGCGTACATCTAACCACGACATACGTGTACGATTTCGTGTCGTGGCACGGCGTGTCGCTGACAGACGCACGGCCGGTGACGCCGATGCGGCCGTGCGTACGGACCTCGCGCGGTGCGTGACCGCGTCCCGGTGACGACGATTACTGCGCGAACGCTACGAGATGTGGCCGCGTCCACTGTCGCGCCGGTGGTGTGGTCGTCGGTGGTGATGTCGGCCGTCGACACGATGTTGACGACGATGGGCGGTGGCGCCGGACCGTGTTGGCTACAACTGATTGCCGTCGTGTGGTCGGTGCACGTGTTGGATGACTCGTCGACGGCGGTCGCCGCGTTACCACCTGTTATACGAATCGGTGAGTTTTCGAACGATGACCGTTTTATTGTTATTATTTTTATTATTTTTAATGGAACCGCGGTTAGGTTAGTATCGCACTTACGTCAGCCAGATTTTTGGCGTTGAATTATTTTCAAAATAAAACGCAATGGCTGACGATAATTCGAATTTCGTTTTGATTTAAAATATTACGTTATTGTTATTGTTTTTTAAAAAAAAGTTTTTTTTTGTTAATTTTAAAAATTGTTTGTTGGCTTATCAAATATACATTTCAAACTTGAGCTCAAACGAAAACAAAATACATGTGCATTTTAATAAAATACCAATAGCGCGTAACTTTCAAGCAAGGACTTAGGGAGCTTAACCGTAAAGAATTTTTTTATGTATTTAAACGTTATAAATATTAGATATTTATACGTTATTAAATTGACATTTAACATAATATGTATAAAATGTAGATAAGTTATAACTCACAAGTAAATTATTATCATAGCACAGTGGAGCCCTTAGGTAGCCCTGTTAGTTATTTATAATTTAAACCGTTTTCAAAATGTTCATTGATTAAATTGTTTTCATTCATAAATTGATATTTATTTTATTATTCTCATAACCATTGTCAATTATACAAGTATGCACTTATATTTGAATGTTATTATTCAATTAATTTAATCTTTTGACTGAAAATATTGTGTTTCCAGAAAGATTTTATGACTTTAATATTTTGAGGTATACGCTGCCTGTGTCTTTTTCGTATAATGTATTCAAAGAAATAGGATAACAACCAATTTATTCATGTTTAGTTTTAATAATTTGTGATCATGAAGTATTATATCTAAAATAAAATAGAATTGGTGTGAAAAAAAAAAATAAACAGGACAATAATTTAAGAAGATAGCAATATAGCATGTATTCAGAAATTTTACAAAATCTCAACGAGACCGTTGTCTATAGCTTGCTTGAATTATATAACATTATGTAATATGTATGATTGGGATAAAATACAATTATGATTGTTATTAAACAAATATAAATGTGTTGAATATATTTTTTTTTACTGATAATTACAATGGGTTTATAATCATTATAGATTATTGTTAGATGTTCCGTTATTGAATTGTTATACTAACTCTCATATTCTTAAGGTTTCAGACTTTCTATATATATACGATATACCTACTATAAAATCATATTATTATAATATTCTAAATGATTCGCCGTTGAATATTTAATCAATATAAAACGAAAGTTTAAATTCGTGTGGGATATATGTATTATATGTATTATAGTTATACAAAGAACAAGTACGGAACAATGTTAATAATTTCAGACAGAAATATTTTAAGTTAAGTTACAAAAAGATGTGTATTAAATAAATATATATACAAGACAGAAGACAGAATGTTTTGCGCTGCGATGTGGAATGTGGATAAAGAAAATGAATAATATTAAATTAATTAATATACCAATGATAATTAGCTATCTACTTACCTTAAGTATTTAAATTATTTTTGTATTTTCAATACCGCGTACTATGGACATGCTATATTTACTAAGTATCATTCGTTGATGATTGTCGACTTACAAAAAAAGATTAGGGTATTTAGATTATTCTGTCATTAGTTTTAAAGCGCAATTATGCTTTGGTTATTTCGTCGTTTGCATTGTTGCTCCGAAAACTGGAAACCATAAAAAATCATAATACTAAAACATAAAATAAAAAAGTATGATACCCATATTGATAAAAATAATAATACTATATTTGATAAATAAATGGAATGGGTGTACTTATTCGTTTACATTTTTTACGTGATCTAACACGGTACCGACGAACAAATAAGCAAGGTCCACTTATTTTATAGTTACCTTATCGTGCGTCGTGCCATAGTTTCACTATACATTGTATAAACTAGAAAACTAATAATAAATATTGTCTTAACTTTAACCAAGTCGTTATAGTAATGGATAAACATTTCAGAAGTTACCCCTTTTATTATCTACTTCTTATGTTACTGGATAAAAGTGATAGGTGGGTGCTTAATAATAATTATCTAGATTGTACTTATACGAGTATATAGGTATATTAAAATCAAAACGTTAACATTGACAACGTTTATAAAATAACAAGTTTTTGAAAATCATTTGTATTCATTGTATTTATATAAATAACTTAGCACGATTGTCATTAAATAACAGATAATATTATAAACTATTAAATTTACTCAAAATAATAAGTATCTATATATTTATATTTATGTACAATTTATAAATACACATTTAATAAACTTGTTTAGTTATTTCGTTTTATAAAATTATATAATACCTATAAATTTTATTATTTTAATAGTTTGGATGCCATTTAAAAATGCTTTGGTGGTAAAAACAAATTCAAAACTTTTTTTTATTTATATATTTCTAAATAATAAATGAAGATATAATCCGATTAGAAATTAGGAAAATTATAGTCTTTTCATCTGTATAGTCGGCAACCCGGATGTTTAGAGTGGAAGGTTGATCAGTAGCATATATGTTATTAAGAGCCGGGTAGACTTTAGTTAAGTCAGCGTTTCTCAAACAGTGGGTCGCGAGTCAATTTTTGGTGAGTCATGAAATTTTTTTTTAATTATATAGTGTTGTGTATACATTAATATATTTTAGAACTACTTATTGATTATGTAAAAGTGAAAAGATGTAGGTTGCTATAGATTTTTATGGGAAAATTTGGGTCGTGGTCCTAAAAATATTGGAACCACTAGAGTAGATTATTGTGTCTTGGTTAATACCAGCTAAAATATTATTAACCGAAACTAATTTTAAAATGACGAGTTATCACATAAAATGTAATGATTAAAAATATACAAGCTCCAAATTTGTTTTAAATTTCAAAAGTAAGCCATAATTCTTTACCCTATTGAAATGCTTGTGAAACATCTAGGAAAGTCCATGTACTTTGTTCAATATAATTTATTTTACAAGTGAATAGAAAACGCGGGGCGTAGCGTATACAAAGTGCTTGTGTATAGGATAATGGCTATTTCAGAACTGTACCAAATAAATTATAATACAATTCTATAATATAGCGTTTAAATACGTTTTTGAAAATCATTTTACTTCTTATGCATTTAAGATTTAACAATACTAATAGAGTAATTTTTGATATATTTGCCATTTATCTTGTAAGTGTTATTCATACAAAATATATGTTATATATATTACCTTGCAAGTAGTATTGTAAACGCATATCTGTTTATACCACATTGATACGTTTAAATTTCCATCGTATACCACGCTAAAGGAAGTGTTACGTATAGTTAGCATACTAAGTTAGGTTATTTTATCGGTTATATAGCCATATTGCCAAAGTTAATTACCATAAATATTTGTAATTTAAATAGGTATCGGTACGTAATACCTAAACCTCAATTTTCTTAGGATATCGCCTGCTATTTAACTTATCTCAATTAAATGTTAAATGCTTTAACGTCAATAGAATGCAAATGAGAAATATTTGATATTTATTCATAAAAAATGTCCGAAAAATGTTATTTATATATCAAAAATTAAATAGGAGTAGATACAAGTTTGCTTTAAAAATAATAACAAAAAAAAAAAAAAAAAAATCGTTATGCAAAAACAGTAAAAAGTTTGATAATCATTAAGAAAAAAGAAATATTATCTAAAGGCTGTTAAAACTGTATGAAACATTTTTATTTTCGAATTTTGTGCGTTAAACGAATCATACATTATTTATACACACATAATATAATATGTTGGTATTGAAAATCACAGCAGCGTTCGATCATTAATAATATTAGAGTATGCGGTGTACCTACTATAATAATATATAGCTTTCGTCCGTCCGCTTGAAACCCATACAAACGCGGTTGTGGGCAGTCGACCGTGCCGTCATAATATGCGCCGGCAGACGGGTGAATAGAAATATATCTTTGGACAGTCCGATTCCGGGTGATAAAACATCATATAGTCTCGTCGGTGACCAAATCTACGCGAACACGTGCAATCGGCATTTGCACCGTCCGGTTATCGTCTGAACTACCAAGACAGTTTCATATAAAAAAAAAAAGCATTTTTATATTTGCATAATATTTATTTAGGCGCAGTTTCGCTCAAAACTATGATAATTGTAGTAGAACGTGGTGGCGCAACGGGGAAAATGCCGTGTGCAATGACAATAACAATAATGAATAACGGGGTTACATGCATAATCTTACACTCGAGATGATATATCTAAATTTCAGGTTGACATTATGCGCGCGCGCGTGTGTGTGTGTGTGTGTGTCTGTGCGCGTGTACGTAATACGTTTTGTTCTTGTTGTATCTTTGTAAGAGCTGGACGATCAAAATATATCCTTTGTTACATATTTGTAAATTATTGTTATAATAATATATCGGTTGTAGTTGTCGCAGGTTTGATCAAATAATATATAGTTTCCACTCGACACGATCGGTAATATTAAACAGCTTACGGTCATGATGGTTCATTATTGTGTTTAACTGCGGTACCTATTACATTCACATAACTGTGGCCCGTAAGCGACAATATTAAATATTAAAATTATTTGGATCCACACGTGTTGTATGATATTAAGTATTACTTAATCTGACCGTTTTATTGTACACGATATGTGTATAAAAGCATGCAAGATGAATTCAAGCGGTAAAGATAATATTACACTAATATTAGTTTTTGTTTGTATCAGATGAACAAACTGAAAAATTACAAGTTTCATCCACTTTAGGTGTCTAATAATTAGCGAATAACAGTAATTTTTAAATTGGTATTTCTGCATGTATGATATAATACAGCATAATATTTTAGTACTCTGGTATTCATAATGTATATATAACTATTTTTAAGTGTATTAAGTTCCAAGGTCTGGTTATATATTTTTTAATTTACAACTAACTGAATACATGTGTAATGTATATTATATATATTATAGATAAAATACCTATATCTAAAAATTATCTAATCAGAAAATAAAGCCACGATTTTGATCGATTTTTATGATTTAATTAAAAATAATATAAAGAATTTCATAAAGAGTAGTCTTATGTTTTTTTTTTTTTACTTTATAATAATGTTTTAAATAATAACTAATAATATTAATCAATTAATTAATTTTATAAATCATATTATTTTTTTTTCGGTTTTTTAATATTATGTATAAATTGTATATTATATTCGCCAAACATATTATAAATATTATAGTAATAAAATTGAACTATGTGTTATTTACTGTATAAAATATATTTTAAAAAATTGAGGTTTTTATCTTAAATTTGTAAATTCCAGCAGCATATTTAAAAAATAATTAATAATATTATTCATACAAGATTGTTTTATATTTTTTAATATTTTAAAGATTTTAAATAAAATCAATTGATTTGATTAAGAAAGTTTTTATGGAATATTTATAACACGATATTACCAATTTAAAAATACATTTATGTATATAGAAATATAGCCACATATAATCATGAAATAAATAACTTATAACTTTATAAGAGATTATTAAAAAAATAATTTAAGTACTATATTAAATTTATTATTTAGTAATCTTGTGAAAAAATCATCCCATGCAACATTTTGATTAGCCATTAAATTTTACTGTTGAAAAAAAAAAATAATTACTTAAATGTTTTTAAAAATGTAGTATGTTTTCATATTTTCTTATTTCGTATAGGATAAATCGAAAGTCACACTGTATCATGGTTAACGGGCAAATAATTATAACCTATTGTTATGTAACTCATAGCTTTTGACATTTTTAACATCGACAATTCCCTTTTAATATGATGCTTCATAGTATAAAAAAGTGCGGTACATGGTTTTAAGTTAGAATTTTACATTTGACAAGTTATGACATTACTTTTTTTTCGTTCAAAGTCTAAGGTTTAAAAATAAAATCTATTCTGACATATATGGTGTTCATAATTACAATTTATTGCTAGTATTTTTAAAACAAACTTTATTTAAAACGTTCTTCATTCTTTGGTTCAGACAATATTTGAAACACAATTCGGATTCACTAATAAGCTACTTAATCTACTTAATAATTAATGCAATTTAGTGCATTTCCTCGGAAAATTTCATGGGATACTAAAAATAAAATTACATTGATTTAAATTGATAACATGGTGACTAAAAATGTCAGTATATTTTAGCTCAATTTCCAGTCTTCGTAAATAAGCTTTCGAAAAATATAAAGTAAATATTGTCATACTATATAACTATGGTTAGATATAGGGTTACCAGATTTTGAAATCCCCAGACCAGGACATGATATTGGTTGACCTTTTTTTTTTTTTTGTGTAACACTTGTATACACTATTATTGATTAGTAATAGTTTAGCACTATTTTTAAATTTATAATTTATATTTATCATTAAAAGTATATAATTTTTTAAGCATTTTTGTTTATAAATTTCAACGAAAATAATATAGCAGCAAAAACACGTACGTATATTTGCAATCACAAACAAGACACTGACTATAATTTTATATACAAAACCTTATGGAGACACATAAACCTAAAACTATGCCGATTAGATTTAGTGATTTAGATAACATAATATAGAAGATAATAATATAATATAATGATGGCGATTCATTAACACTTCATTCATTTTTATTTATGCACTTTTATTGAATTATTTCGTAAGAGGTTTAAAAATCCTACCTTTGCTTAGAATCAAAAATAGTTTTTTTTTTTAAAATAACGTTTATTAAAGTATTTACAATCTATACTATATATGTACAATGAGTAAATTCGAGGGTGGATTGACAGTGATGGGGTAGTAAAGAGGAAGCAGCTACATACACAGGTAATTTTAAATTACAAAATATTTACAAAATTTCTTGACCAGTTTCGGTTAAGACGTCTGATTGGGTTACTTGTAAGTGATTTTGAGTGCAGTTGAGATATGAGTTGGTTTGAGTAACCTTGCATTTTGGAGTGAAATTTTGGATAGAAAATGTAGAGCGACATTTGTGTGTCATGAGTCTAACTTGTCCCCAAATTTGGATTCTATACAACTAAATGAGAGCTATAGTAGCTTCATAAGAAGCGTTTTATTTTTAGGACAAAGTTTGAGTTTTAAAATTGAGTGTAGAAGGTAAAGGGCGTGTATTACATTGTTTATTTTTATTGTGATTGTAGCATTTCAATATGGTTGTAGTTAATTTTTGATTGGTAGATATGTCATTTAAAGTTACCACTTGAAAATAATTATTTTTTATTTTTGTTTGGAAACAATATTAATAAATGCTGATCATGCAAATTAGAAAAATAACTTAAGATTTTATAAAACTGTAGCAATAGTAATCTTCATTATTGATCCTAATCATTATAGGTTATCGTTAAACGACATACAGTCAACAAATACTACATTTATTAGATACTCTACTACGATTTATTTGTGGCAGTACTCTTGGATTCTATTTCTATTATTTTTTTATATTAATTATTCTAATAAATATTATTTTTACTATACATTTTTGTTTTTTGTGAATATATTTTTATCAAACTTATTTTCATTAACTATTGTGCTTTGAAATTAATTGTAAATATTTGGTTTTAAAAAATGCAATTTAATTTTAACTTCAGTTAAGGCACTTTTTTTCTATTTGACTTGTTGCTTTAATAATCTATTCCAGCAAATTTTAATCCAAACCAATTAAATCCTAATAAAATAACCAATTTGGATTCTTATATACTATATAATAACTACTTTACTGAGATTATACTTATTTAAGTAGTTTTATTAACACTACAAAACGAGGTAATCAAATTTTACGACGTAACATTAAACAAAGATTAAATCCGCATAAATACTTAAAGCAATAATAATAACTAATAAGTAACACACGTTTTTACCTTATCTCCTATTATGAGATTGGTATACCTAATATGGTATAAACATTAAATATATTTAACTTGACATTTCAATAACCACATATCAATTCTTCTAAATAAATATTTTGTGTTTACGTTTTTTTTCAAATTTAGTCTATCTACATTTTCAGAAGTAGTTAGATTATAAGTTATAACATATTCGCAAATATTAATTATTATAATGTTAGTTAAAATAAATACCATTATTTTAGTTCATTGTTAATTTTATTTACATTATTTTAGAATTTTAACAAGGGTCATTTGTTTCACGAACATGTAAATAATAACTGGGAACCGTTAGACACTATTGTTCAAGAAAGTTCTACATTTGATTAATTTAATGGAAACATACTGAATTTAGCACTCCCCTGGGGCTATGCTAAGTACTATAGGCCCATATTGACAACTTTTTATAGCAATCTTACTCTTTAAATTGCAATAACGTTAAGTAATTGAATATTTGTATAATTATTTACAAACCATCAATTAAGAATAAATCAGTAATTTTAGAACGCATAATCGTGTGTTTTTTCGTGCATCATTAAAATTGTTTAAACATAAAATTAAATCGACTATAATGGTATCCGAATTGCAGAAAACAACGTTTAAATTAAATTCTTGAGAAATATGATGTTTATGAGTATTTAATTTAAATAAAACAATGAACAATGGTTATAAATCATAATAATTTAAAGCTTAAACAATATGAGTACCTATTATAGAATAGTAAAAGTAAGGTAATTCATGACAATAGTATAACTATTTGATGTATTACACATTTAAATATTGTATACACAAATGTATAGTAAAATACAATTTACAGATGCCAAACGATAATGACCCCATAAATTGACGATTTATCATAGAAAAAAAAAATAATAGTTTTAAGCTGGATTAAAAGTTTTAAGTAAAAACAAATATTAATAATACAACCTAATACAGTAATACATATTTTTTTCATAGCATAAATACACTTTGTCGAAGCTACGTAGTTGCTGTTATAAGTACCTATCTACCAAAGTAATTTAAGATATCAAATATATTTATTACAAGTAGATATCGTTTATGCTCGTTTCTTGCATAGAATATTTAGGTATTAATGTATTATTAAGTTTTAAGTACATGCATTAAGGGAAAGGGCGATAATGGTTATCATATATTGAATCCTATACAAACTATTTGTTAGTTGAATTAAAGATGTTTGATCATTTGGACCAACCAAGAAGTTGAATCAGTGAACGAGGAAGTTAAGTAGACACTTGACTTCTTATAATTTTTTAATTTCAAGTAGTTACATATAAATGTATTTTAATTTATTCCGTTTTTGGTTTTGTATTATCTTGTTTTTTGTTTGTATTACTAATATATATTAGCTTTATTAGAATCATTGCATTTCATGGTATTTAGCATTAGTTACTACAACTATAGATAATTTTAGTGATTTTGTGTTAATTAACTAGGCATTTTGATTAAAAAAACAGCTTAATTTCTGTTTCTTCAAGGAATACTTCAGTATGTTTTACTACTATATATATATATATATATATATTTATATATCACTGTACTTATTAGAGTAAAATTTTATGGCTATAAATTTGTTTTTAATACAGGCTCACCGTGGTTCTAGTCTTCAAATAAGAAATATTAATATAAAAAGAACAAACCTGTTATTATTATTTTTAGTTAAATAGATTAATTATTTACTAGTCGAAAAGCATGAGATATTTTATTATTAAATATTCTTGTTCAAAAATCAACTTGAATCATGCACATTTTTCATAATTACATTAAAGTTATCAATAACTTAAAATGTTTTGTCCCGTATTAAGTCAGAAAACTTCTCTAAACTACTGGCAATGCTGTTTATTCTAATACAAACAATTTTTCCGTTCTTTATAAATCTACGTGGCACTAGGTTTTTTTGCCGGTAACTGTGCAACGATAATATATAATTTAAATAAGATCCAAGTGTTCCATCAAAAATATTAAAAATAGTTAAAAAAATGCTCTCTTTATAACTCATACAGAACGAAGTACTTCACACTAACTTCAAACTACCTCCAATTAAACTTTACATTAATAACTTTCAATCAACTGCTTTGACCAAATAAAACATTCCAGTAGTGCAGTATAATATCATTTAAATAACAAACTTACTGTTCGTTAGTTTATATTTAAACGTGAACGAAGCTCAAGTTATGATGTACTCATAAAAAAAAAAAAATATATCTTTATACATATTACTTTTCTATAATATAAAAAAAATAGTATTTTTTGTATCTTTCCCATAACATTATAATGAGTACGGGGAAAAAATAATAGCAATAATTATTATTGATTAAATACTTAAAACTCTATATTATTATTATTATTATTAAAAAAAAAATATATATTCATATTTGATTTTCCTATGATTTTTTTTTATACATTTTAAATTACAGATATTAAATTTCAAGGTGCAAATGACCCTTTGATCGTGATGAAGTCCCTAGGAGGGTTAATGAAGTGGTCAAGGGTAAAGCCACCCTAGTATAAAAACAAACAAGTAAAAAAAGTTAAATAAACAATAAAATAAAAAAATGACATTAATGTTAATCATTATTTTTATTATACACATTTGTAACTGTTATTTATAATTATTGTCATTATAATACTTCCAAACAATTATACCGCAGATAATATTATTATTTATTATAACATAATATAACATAATATATTAACTGATATACCTATACTTTTAGTTAATATATAAAATATGAACTGAGAATAAACTAAAATATCATTATTTTATCACAGAATCACACCGTAAAAAAAAAAAAATTAGATCTAAAATAATAAATACACTATTTATAATAGGGTTTTTTTTTACTATGGTATAAAAAAAAATACTTCACTTTCATAATTAATTATTTAAACGGATTGCTAATATTGTTGTTTTATTCTTTTATGAATTATAAATAAAAAGTTTTTGTCCGTCAACTTATAGTATTTAAAAGTTACCGTATTCTAAAGTCCAAACTGTTACTTTTTAGTAGGTAAGTACAAAGTTTTCATTAACTTATTATGAAACTTAAAGCAAAACATCTTCAAAGTTGAACATTATTTTTTCAAATTATATTTATAAAAAAAAATTATAATATTCTTCCTGATGTTCTTATATGGAAGACATAATAATTTTTAAATGTTTAAATTATTATTAATTTATGCGATTAAGTAATTATGTATATTTTATAGACTAGGCATTTTGATTTTTTTTTAATTTTTTTAAGATTTAACGTATAGTTGAATTATAGTTTATAATATTATATTATAGTATTGACAATGTTTTTTAAAGCAAATTTCTATGGCGTTCATTTGTATACGTTTAATTAAATTATTTAAAATAATTAAAATTGGTATAAATAATTGTGACGTCTTGTAATTATCACTAGTAAGTATACAAATAAATAAATAAATAATACACTAAATAAAAATGATTAGTTAATTGAAATATTAAATATAAATAATTCAGGAGTTATTGACTAAAGTATCTAATAATATGTTTTAATTATGTTTGTTAATCAAATAATTGTTTTTCGTGAACATTTTACGTTAGTAATAAGTACATTCATTTTGGTGATAATTAAATAATCATTATTATTTCATTAAGTCAATAATTTAATTTATTAATCAATTACTTATAAATGTATAAGCATATATAATCGTACGGATATGGCTAGTTGTACCTAGGTTATCAAATTATATTGAATTATGGAATAATTTATTTGCATATATATTTACTTTGTATAAATCAAACATATTTTTGACATTTAACTAAAGAGTAAAGACATATATTTTAAAATAACATTAAAGAATACAATTTTTACATTAAATTTTTGAAGATTAATAATATGCATTATAATTAATTTTAGACAGTTGGTAGTAATATATTTATATAAATTAATATTATTAATAACTACCAGCAATAAAGTTATAATTAAAGATTATACTTAGAAGTTGATGAAATTTAAGTGTAGAATATATAAATACATGTAGATAAAATATATTACATTTAATTATGTTATTTACTCGTATATAATTATAATTATATAAATAACATTTTTATTTTCAGAAAATGTATTCAACACTATACTTTACTCATTTTATTGTAAATAAGTAAATATTTATTTTTGTATTTAATATACTTAACTAATTTTATTTTTGTTAATTATTTTTAAAACCTAATTGCCTTAATACCTTCAGTACTGATTTAACTTTCTTGATTGTTTGTCTAACAGGTATATAAAAATATAATATTTTGGTAAAACTAAAAACACATAGTAATGTTTTGTAGTTAATTTATTTTTATTACAATCAGTTCAACCAATTTATACAAATTCGTCCAAAAAATTTAAAACTAGAATATGCTTCTAATAAATATAAATTTTTCTATTCATTTACGAAGTAAGTATTTACAAAAATGTTCAATGTATTGATAAATAATTATTGAATCAACTAAATCAAATTTCAACTTCAAGTCAGCACTTCATTTTTTCTTTAATTTTTGTTGGTACCTACACAAATTTAAGGAATGAGACTGAAGAAATATAAAATCTTTAAGTTAGGGACGACTTATTAATGTATATGTGTTCAAATAATTTTACTTAATAAATGTATTATATTCGTGATAGTTCATGAAATTCAATTTATAATATAATGTATAACAAAGGGAATGTTAGTTAAATCTAATATGAAACATAGATAATAATAATAATAATACATAATAAACGTTTCCGTGTATCTTATTTTAATGGCCATGATTTTTCTTAGAGAATGTTATACTATTGACCATTGTATTTTTCGATTTACAATCAGTATATTTTTGACTCCTTTTTGATAATAAGTAATTAATCAATCTTCCAATCACTTAATATTTATACACCTAAAGTGAAGTTCTTGATCTTAAATTAAATTGTATAGTCAGCCATTACCATATAATGTCGTTTAAATTCTTTACAAATGAACGAACGACCTTTCAGGAATTCGTTTTGGGTTCAGATATCGGCATGAATTCCATTATTCTTTTCAATTTCTGCATTTTCATGAATGAGGTAGGAAAACTATTTTTCACAGTTCTTCTGTTGGCTCATCTGGTACTACATTTTATTACTACCGTTCCTTCCATCAAAGTTATCGTCCTTTACTAGAGATTACGACTTTTCATTATCTTATTTCACTTTAAACTGTGAAATGCATCCATATTATGCGAACTATTTCTCACCAGTTATCAAAAATGCTAATGGACTTCAACACGTGATAGGTACCTTTAGAAATAGAAGAAAGATTACTATTAATGTTTTATTCTATACATCATCACAAATACTTTTAAATAAAAATTTAACTTTTTAACTGCCCAGCTATTTTATTAAACAAGGTAGGTATACTTCTTTACAACTATAATACTAAGATCAAAGGGTTTAAGAAACGAAAAATCGTTGTAAATATCCATTAAAATTTAAAAATTACCTATTTGTAATAGGTACAAAGTTACAATAAAATCAATTCTACACTTAACATAAACAGTGTACAATGAGATAAGTAAAAATGTATCTTTAATACGTGTAAACAAATAGTGACTAACACACTCTGTAATTCATTAGTTTTAAATTAGTAAGTTATTTTTTTTTATATATATTTATTATTCAGTTTAATTAACTAATTAATTATTTAGTGATATAGTTGGACTGTGACCATATTATACTCTTTATACATACATACATACATACATATATATATATATTGTTGTTATAATTTATAATTTTAATTTTAAATTAACGCTTAAAATGTGTACGAAATATAAATAAAATAATTTTTTTTTTATTATTTAATAATGAATAATTGAAGATTAATTTTGATAATACAAATCATTGTAGCTGTTTACTTGTTTTAAAATCCAAGCAAATAATTAGATAAAATATTGCAAGATATTTTTGAATAGAAAACTATTTAATTTATGTCTGGATGAGCCAAATATGTGCTTAACATAACTCTGTTTTAAAAAAAAACAAAGCTGAATATATTGAAATAGTATAAAACTATAAAATATAGATTCCCAAAGTGTAAATTGTAAAAATGTCTTATAGAGTTATAGCTATATCATTAAGTGAATAATTATTCTTAGACTTTTTTAAAGTTGATAAACATGGATTTGTGTACCTTAATATGTTGGCTATTAATAAGAAAAAATATAATATAGTAAACTTAAAAGAAATAATAATAATGAATAATTAAGTGAACTAAATTTAATAATTTTTATTAAGAAATCTTGAGTAGGCATAGCATTTTACTAAACACTCAACAGCTTAATAAATATAGA
This sequence comes from Rhopalosiphum padi, assembly GCF_020882245.1. Lineage (NCBI taxonomy): Eukaryota > Metazoa > Arthropoda > Insecta > Hemiptera > Aphididae > Rhopalosiphum > Rhopalosiphum padi. The sequence continues at coordinate 60,450,293 of NC_083597.1, read as the reverse complement.
GAAAATATATTAAGTAATGTAATAAAGATCATTTAGAACACGGAACAAGTGGTTGTGTGTACATAATAACAATAACAATCACAATAATGTAATTAATAATCATAACATTCATAACCTTTACAAATAGGTTTGGTTCAGGTCAACCTGAAATTACAAAATAATAACGATTGCCTATGATATACATAGTTTTAAATTTCAGTTGGTGGAGCATAATGACTAATGCAATTAGTACGATTGACGAGACGATTGCTATGGCTAAGTATCTGCATAAGAACATAGTTGTTGGATGTAAATTATTGATTTATACTTGCATTAAATTTTAATACAATTCCTAATTATTGTATGAAAACTCTATTTCTAGTTTAGCTAAATACTTAAAAAATAACAAAGATATTGTTAAAAATTAAAGCTCGTTGTTTACATTATCTTATAGTTATGTTGATGGTTTTTAAACTTACTTAAAAGCTAATAAAAAATTTAAAAACCACCTGTGTAAAATATAATCTGTATCTGACTAATAGAAAGTTTAATGTAGTTTTGGTACTTTTTCTTATTTCCCAAAAAATTTTTCACAAAAAAAAAAAAAATCTAAAATTTAATTATAGTAATAAGTAATAATAATTTATACCATTCTGGAATATGAAAGAATCATAGTGACAAGCAAGTAAAAGTTATAAATACAACTTATAATTTATTTATAAATAAGAAAAATGTTTCATAACTTCATAAGAGGGAGTAACCAAATTCTACTAAAATATGTACATGCAAATTAAATAGAATATTGCCCTCGAATGTTATAGAAATATATTTCTTATAAACATGAGTGAGAAAAACTTGTATTTAATGTTAATTTTAGGTTTTTAATAATTCTATTCAAACAATTCAATATTTACATTTTGAATTTCAAAATTGAAAACTTTTTGTAATACTTTATTTAAATTAAAATATTTAAAAAAAATTGCATTACTTAGAAAAAATGTTTTTATTTGTTTTACTATTATGTCGATTTCTGCCTATCATGTTGTATTTCGTGTTTGAATAAATATTTATTTTTTAAAACAGTCAACGATGGTATTCAAATCAAAACATGAATGTTTATTTAAATAAAAATGATCTAAAGCATCATTTATTAATTATTACAAGTAGATTTATATTTATTTTACTATAGATATTGTAAAAATTAAAAAATGTACGTCGTCAATAATTAATTGTTACTACTATGTTCATTAAACTTTTAAAATAACAAATGTTAAATAATAGTAATAATACATATAAATAAATATGATATAATAATATATTGTTATGAGTTACCTATAACAATATTACGAGTATACTTAAATCGTGGTTATTCCATATAGTTATTTAATTAATATAGTATATGGCAGGGGTCACCAACTAATTTCTATGGAGGTCCGTTTTGAAACTTACCATACTGACAGCGGTTCCTAACGGTTTTAATAATTTACACACGTTAATAAATACATTTTTTTTAAATTAGTATTTATACTGATTTATTTATACATTTGTTAAATATAGATTAATTTAATTTTTTTGTCGTAATATACATTTTTTATGATACACTTATAATTTTTATTTATTTATAATATAAAAATTTTAAAATCTACTCCGCGGATAAGGGTCCGTAAAAAAATGTTCACGGTCCACCAATTGGTGTCCCCTGGTATATGGGCTATAATCTTAATACATGAGTATGATGTTCAATTCATATTTACAATATAAATATTACATTACTTAAGCACTTGAATTCATTAAAATACATACTAAATTAAAAATAAGGTCAACATTGGCATTTGAAATAGTCGGTATATCCGAATTGCATGCCACCTTTTACTGTGGTTTTTACAAATTACATAATGCCTTGTACAATTTTACAATTTTTGTTGTACCTACGGTTATGGTTAAAAATGTTTTTAAATTTCCTATTCAATCTATTAATGTTTTAAATTTTAAAATAATAAAATCATATCAGAATAAAATGTTTAAAGACAGCGATGACGTAATTTAAAAATACTGACATTTTTGGAATAAAATAACATACATGGCGTTTCCGATATTAGAAAAAATAAAACAATACATTGACAATGTGTTGTCAATAATCACATAATTAATATAACATTGGATATGTAGACGATATAGATGATATACCTATAACCAAAAAAGTAAAATATTATAATTTATATAGTTTTAAAAATCAAAATATTTATAAATCAAACAAGAAGTTTAAAAATATAGTATGTTTAACCACACTAGTACGACGAATAAGTTGTTACTGTCAGTCCTAAATTTGCAAAAGACAAAGAGAAGATCTTATTTTAAATTATTTTTAATTTTAATTTTAATATTCTTTATATTCTTAATTTAAAAAAAAAAAGTATGCCATGCATATGATGTATATGTACAGTTACTTCCGTCATACAATTTTGACAGACGCATCTGATAGATGACTCTAACATCGGACAGACCAATGTAAAAAGTGACAAGCATTCGTATGCAGCCAGCAAACTAAGTGTGTGATATTGCCTACACCCGAATTAAATTATATTTCTTACAGACAACTGTCCGAATTGGATGTCGTGTAAAATTTTACTTGTAGACAACCAATTTTTTGTTTTTAATCAAGGAAAATTATATAAATTAAAATTAAATTAAAGTCACACATTGAGCTATTTAACTAGTAGTGGAATGTGGAACATAAAGTTATAGGTTAATACATAAAAATTAAAAAGGAACAGTGAACCGTGATGGACGCTGAGATACCTTAAAACAAATTAGTGATACAAGGGGATATTACTCAGTTTTATTACTTAAAAATTCACCAAGGAACCTAATACTCGTCTACACTCAGCCAAAGAAGGTAGGCTAAGAATATTAGCAACTGGGGTATAATCACGAAACACGCAGGGAATTTTAAGTACATAACTGGTAAAACACAAAAACTTTCGCTGATCTCTTTCAAGCTGCTTCGAATCACCGGTAATATGAGAATTTCAGGCAGTAATAATATATTTGTTGTATTTATTCAAGAATCAAGAAATATATAAGACTATTTAAGTATAATATATTATATTGACGAAATACATACATAGGTATATATAAATAGTAAGAAAACTTGTATATATTAAGTCTGTATTAACCTGGTATTATAATATACATGATGATTTGATAAGTATAGGGTCACCTCTATTTTTTTCTTTGATATAATGTATTTGTTAAATTCTGATTGGTTTTGTGTACTTTAGGATACTATTTTCAAATGTTTAGATTTGTTATACCACTTAAAGAGTGTATTGTTTTAGCGATATCAATATCTTTATATTAAAAAGATGACCTCCCCCCCTTTTTTTTTCTTGTAAATTACTGAGTATATAACTTTTTTGAAAATATTAATGTATTTAAATCGAAATTAATATTAAAGAAATACCAGGGCCATTATCACATCTATATTATTTTTTTATAAAACTATTTTTAAGGGCTTATTATATTCTTAGTGTATATATTTTAATACCTAACTCAGTAACTACTCATTTTAATATGGATGTATTAATATGCCCGAAAAAATTGTCTGCTTAACAATTTATTGACACTAAAAAAGTTTGGTTCTCATTTGAAAATATGAAGTTTATATCACCTCAGGATACTCCTTAAATGATAAAAAAAAATATATTCGTTACAAAATATTATGTTTCTTAAGTGCACTTAAATTTTTAAATACAGTGATTAACATGTAAGGGTTTTTTTTGGTTTAAAAATGAATAAATTATTAATTTAGTAAATAATTTTGATTATACTATTTTTAAATTATTTGACCACAGATTTGTAATGATTCCAAACAACACAGATTGTAAAATTTTCAATTTCGAAGCATAAAAATACTTTTCGTCATACATTTTAAGCATCTAATAATTATGAATAAATATTAATAATTTATTATATTATGTGATTGTTTCTAATTTCTAATTGTATGTTTTGACAACCGTCAACAGCTTACTGCCGGTAAGTTACCGGTAACTATGAAATAATCGTAATAATCAGGCACCTGCATTAAACAAATTCCAATAATTTTTAGATAGCTAATTTTAACAAAAGGCTCAGTTTTTTATTCAACAAAAATATAAATACGAGTTACATATATATTTATATACGACAAGTGCAATGGTAACAGATCGTTTTTACGTTAGTACGTGCGAATGGTAAACCGGAAGTCAGGCGGCTATTGTTTGCGACCCGCGTTGTACGTCAGCATTATGTGAAGGGAGCGCAATTAATTGTAGAGCATTTTACCCCGTACTCGGCGGAGGTAGCTGAGTGACCATATCAAATGCTACGGGAAATGTCATCATTAAAATAATATATATTGTAATTGTTTATGGTGACGAACGTGATCTAAACGACAGCCTTTTCTAACCTGAAGATTTTCCTTTCAATTACCTATTAGGGTAGTTAATTATGGTAGATAGTGTTTTGATACGTGTATTTTACTGTATAGCATAGTGTAAAAATAAACCGATCATCAAACGTTACACACATCATAGATATAAGTTATGTATTTTGCAATTTTATTAAATATTATTACCTATTATTTGTTATCCAGCGTTATTTAATACTTTCAATAAAATGTTCTATTACTATGTATAAATCCACGTTTTTTAATATTTAGTGAAACGTGCGTTCATCAGACTATGATGGACGAAGTCGATACATTTCCAAAATAAAATCATAAAAATGTAGTCAGGTCAGCATCGTGAAGTCTTAAAATAATAAGTGGTAATATCATCTTATTCTTTGTTTTGTATGTATATAATTTATTAACAATAACATTCAATTTCGTATCAAAAACGTAACAAAGAAATAAGGATATAAACCTTCATGTTAATATTGTTAAATAATTACCATTTAAAAGTTTTAAAATAACCGCCAATCAAATATATATATTTTTTATGAATAACCTATATTATGTGATGATAAATGATTATATGATTTTTCGGAGAAGGAAATGTAAGTAGGAATGTCTCCTGAAATAGAATAAGAAACCAGCAGGCATTATTATATCAATGTGATTAATATGAATATTCAATTGCAATATTAAACCCATATCGAATAATTAAGGATCTCAATGCTAATGCGTGTAAATAACACTGCGCATTATATATTACTAAATTCACTACGACTACCGCTTTACCTTTTGTTTACGCTGGCGGGTCTAAAATATCGTTATTGAATAATCAATATCGCGCCAGTCGCTATTGTTGTCATATTATTTTCTCACATGTGTCTTTGCGCGGTTGAGCACGTTATAAGGTAAAATAATAGTGAAAATCCGTCGGTTTCCATCATTGTTTACCAATAAGGTATTTGGAAATGGCCCAGAGGGGATGTTGCGTATCTAGTTATACGTGTCTCCAATACGTTATCCATAGGTGCGCGTAGAAAATGTTGTTTATGGTCACATGGCGAATTAACTCATTCCCCGGACTACGTAGGTCGCATGATCAATTTCCATTACCCTGGCACCCCACTATACGTTTATTGTACCAGTGATGTCCCTTGGAATAATGACCGTGGGTTAGAGGAAGAGAGATCATGTGTTACGTGATTTCATCAGCTGCTTTACGCAGTAAATTGAGAAAATCAGTTAAAAAAAAAAAACACAAAAATAGCAAACGTAAATTTATAACTAAGTTGTGGCCATTCGTGGCACTAATGTTTTATAAGTTTTTATTTATTGATGTTATTTAGTTGTATTTATTTTATTTAGTAAATGCTGGTATAGAGTATTTTTGTAAGTATTATTTACAATATATTTTGAGTTTTCAACAACTTTATTAAATAAAAAGGTGAGAAATGATATAAAATATATAGCTATACCATGCATAGTGATTATTTTTTAATAATAACTATTTATCATCTCAAAAATTATTATTTTTTAAAATATTTTTTATTATTATCATTTTTTGAATAACATCATACATTTTTAATTTCATATTTTGTAACAAAATATTTTTTTTTCAGAATTTTTATGTATAAAATCAAATTTCAAACGAATACTTAATTAGTTATAAAAATATTAGTGAAGTATAGTAAACGTCGGTTAAATGTATAAAACAAATTAAGATTACAATAAAACATTATTATTGTAAGTATTTTATTACTTATTACTCTTATTTTAGTTAATTATGCTTACAATATTTATGTAGGCCATACATGTTTTAGTTTGTTACTCCATTAAACAATTTTTTACATCCTATAAGAGTTTCAATATATTCATAATATTAATTTATATTTTTGAGTTGCTTTTGATTTTGTATGTGTCAACTCAGTTTTGTCGTATTAATCGTTACAATAATATTCATTTTACTCTATTCAATAAATATCATTGTAAATTTGCGTTTGATTTCGTTGTCATATAATAAATATTACTAAAAATATGATTATAACAACCTAAATCCTGATTATTTTGAAAAATTATAGCTTTTTGAAATTGCTTTTTATTTAAATTTAATACCTACCTATGTCTGAAATTCTAACATTGTACTATACATCAACATTTAAAAAACCTCTTTGTTTTTAATTTTAAAAAAAATCAGAAGAAGAATACATTTATAAAAAATATTAATATACATGAAATACTATAAATTACGAATAATGAAGTAATAGCTTTTTTTTTTTTAAGAACATTTAAAGTTTTGATATGAAAAATGGAATAATGAAGGGATGACCCACAAAATTGTATAACACTCTACTCATTTTATCTATAAATTATACACATAAACATTTTCAGAAAAATAGTCTTCTTTGGGTTATGAAATAAAAAATATAGGCAAGATTTTAAAAGTAAAAGTGGATAGTAGTTTCACAAATAAACATGAATGAAACAATGAGAGAATTATAAAATGTGTGTATCATTACATTTTTTCCTAAAAGAAAGTTTCAATAAAAACTAAATTATTATTTTCAAAACAATGCGTGTGTATTGTTCAAAGAATTTCTCCGTATAATAATATCAGAAATAGTGCTTTTTATAAGAATTGACGTTACTGAATAGTTACATTTTGTAAGAAAATATTTAAAATTAGAACACTTTTCTAAAACGCAGTAGAAGTTTGAGATTTGTTTTAACTTATAACAATTTAACGTAATTTTTAAAAATTAATATTATAATGAATAGATAAAAAATTAACACACGCCTTTAATACAATTGATAATAACAAATATTTACAATAAACATTTTAATATTTAATTTGTTTTAATATTATATTCGCATAAGACAATATTTTATAATTAGTTCACGTCATATTAATTTATAAAAATATCAATAATATATTTATAACATATGAAACAGACGATAAGGATATTATTATGAAACCTTTTTTTTATAATGCCATTTGTCGTAAAGAGTTTACATGATTTATAACAGGGATTTTTAGGAATTTAGGTAAATTATTATTTATAACGATTTAAGCATATGGTCACATTATGGAGGAAAGCGACGGAGACTGATGGAGAATAATTTTATATTTAAATTTAGAACAGACTCGAGTATATCAAAAATATGATTACTATGTACGAATAATGATCACATTGATCAATGTAGAGAATATAATAAGAGAATTTATTACAGTTAACTTTTGAAAGAATATAAAATTGTAAAGTTGTGACTTTTTTATACGAAATGACAATTGGAAAAATTGCAAGACAACTTAAATTTTAAAGAATTAAATGAGTGGTTTAACATTATCTGCCTATTAATTTTATTATAAAAGTTACTTTTAATCTGTAATATAATTTTAATTTTTAAATACTTGCAACATCGAGTTAAAAATATATACTAATACAATTCTTTGATTATATTGATTATTGATTGGTAAATTTAAAAAAATCTTAAATTTACTAAAAATAGTTTGAATAAATATTTCTTAATTTGTAAAATTGATGGATTAAACATAAAATATATTCGATATAAAAACATTAATAGTCATTTAAATTATATTATAATTAATAGTTATATTTCATGCTTTAGATTCAATATACATTTTATATTTCATAGCACATAATTTACTGTTATTTGTATGATTAGTGATTATAATTCCTAGTTCATAATAAGTGAAGCAAGAACAATAGTCAATATACACGATAATATTGGTTTACTTATAAAATGTTAACATGTCTACAGATGCCACGTGAGATATATTTAATACATTTTATTTATTAAATATATAAATACATAAATTCATTCATCAAATGTATGTTTGATAAGTACAGAAAGTGCCAATACCTATTTCTTAATATTTTATTCAAAATACCAATACATATATTGAAGTTTTTAATTCTTTTACATATATTATAGACTATACGATGTACTCCTAAACGTGCTCGTAATATTCATATGAAATAATCAAATGAAGACAAATTTAATATTATTATGTAAAAAATATCTACCAATATACATATACCAGCACATAAGTAGATGCATAACATTTTTAATTAATGATAGAGCATAATAAATTAAATACGTTAATAATTTGGTTAAATTCTGCACTATGCTCGAGAAACACTGAACCTATAGAGTTTAGTTATATTGACATCAGAAACTCTACAATACAATTATTAATTAAACCAATTATTCATTTTTAAATGAAATATTTTTTTATTTACATTTATATTTTCAAATTTATTCTCGAACATCATATATGAAATACAATTGTTTAATTTATTTGATAAGCTGATTAGAACTTTGAATTTATCCATGTTAACAAAGATTAAGTGTGTTCATGAATATGTATTTTGTGTAATAATAACTAATGTACCATAGAAATAAAATAATTAACAATTTAATTTAATATTCAAAATTAAAATAACAATTTTAATCAAAAATTAAAATATTTTAAAAGTTTATTAAAACGTGTTAATTGTGTTCTACACTATTTTAAAGAAAATAATAATAATTTAAAATTAGTTTTGTGATATGAATTATACTTATACAGAATCTGCCACAGGGAATGTGTAAATTTCAAAATTATTATTAAAAATATTCCATACCAAACAAATGTTAGTAATGAACACTTTTCATAATAAACATGTATGATATATCGTTATTTAATAAAAGTAGAATTTTATGTAGGTAGGTTTATATATAGGACATAAATATATACGATTTTCAGTTAAAAAGCATGTGAAAGTATCAACTGAAAATAATTAAATACAGCCGATGATTACTTCATTTACCTAATCAGCTGTTTTTTGTAGGTACCAAAGACATCAGAACATGACAAGCAACAGAGTAGGCATATAAAGAATATGGGGGCTGCTGTTTTAAACATAGTTTTCTAGATTCTATTATTTAATTTATATTTTCGTATAATATTTTAGCCTCTTACAGTACCTACAAATAATACAATATTTAAAGTTTATTACTTTTAAGACTGCAAAACATGTGAAGTTAATATTTATACCAATTCCGATGGTGTATTAAAAATATACACAAAATATTTTGTACCTAGTCTCTTTTTTTTCATTCTTAAATAGACAAACAAGGATAATAGTATATTGTTGGAATTTCAATGATTTAGAACTAATTAGAAATAATTATTTACCAGGATTTTAACAAATAGTACAAACAAACTAAATTTGATCTGTTAACTAAATATTTAAAAAATACATTTCGATTGTTAGAATTATTAGGAAATAGGACTATTAACGTAGGATTTCGACACATTCCTACAAGAACATAGTACGTATAATCGAAGAATACCAGCACTTCCTTATCTTGTAAAGGATAAGTGAGTTATATAAAAGAAACGAATAAAATAACGTGCAAACTTAAATGTCTTGCAAAGAAAGTAGATACAATTTATGAGTATGAAAGCATGTTTAAAATAATTTTATTAATCAGAACCACAAGATAATATAACTACAAAACTATCTAGAAATCTAAAAGAACCATTCAAGCTAATAAATGTTGAACGATAAATGTACAAACCGCAGAGAAGTATAATATTAAAACAAAAGATAGTAAAATAATATTTACAATACAAAACTTAAACTGAAAATATTCATTTCGTATTAACTTTATTCTTTATTAAACAATTACATAGAAATGATTTTCAAGGAGATTAGTAGATATTTATATTCTTTATAGTAACATCATAAGGTATTTGTTACATTAGTATAAAATTTCAAAGTTTTTATAAAAACAAATAAATAGAAACGTTTTTATTTAAAAACTTTTAATGAATAACCGTTAAGTATTTATTTTTATCTGCGGTTTTAATCAAAACTTATATTTAAAAATATTTTAAATAAAATAAATAAATGTTTTTATCGGCGTTGATTGAATATTAATTTATTTATCATTTTTAAAGTACACATTTTTTTTGTGGAGCATCCATTTTGGAATTAAGCCAAAACCTAAAATATCGATAAGCTAAAAAAAAAAAATCATGAACATGTAAACAAAAAGATAAGTTTGTATGACCTTTAGCCACAACATGATAATTTATTAGATTCGAATGGAAAAAGTTTCTCTTTGTTATAATAAGTATATTTTACAATAAGGTCAATATTGTATTTTACAGTATATAACATTTTAATAATCTTCATAAATGATAAGTTTAAATAAACTAATATTAACCGCTTTAGTTAAATTTATGTATAATGATTTGGTAATACAATTATCATTGTAAATCATGATATTAATATTAAATACTGAATGACCAATATGGTTTTCTATTAAAAAATCAACATGTGAATGTAAAATACAAACATTTTTTTTAATTTTAATTTATAAGTTTTAACTTATAAAGAGGTCAATGATGTATAAAAAACACACTCGTAATATAACAGAATAATGCTGTTTTTATGTTAATTTTCATTTTGTCTTGTATTTATTCTTTTTAATCATAACAGTTCTTGTTTTCATAATTTTAGATGTCTAGAAAATAAGTAATAATATTTTTTTGGCCTTTATAAGTATTAAGTCGAAAGTGTAATATTGTTTCTTTAAAAAAAAGCACAATCCAAGATAATTTACATATTTTTTTAGACCTATCAGTTCACATTGAGATTTTTAGACTAAAATGTTATATAATGTAATAATATCTTTAGAGTTTTTATTTGTATAGAATGATGTCTGGTTTTGCTTAAAATTAACTTTTTAAAATATTTTATGTTTCTAAATGTTATTTACCATGGTAAAATATTATAAAAATTAGTAATAATTGCATAATTTTTACACTTATTTACCTAAAACAAAATAATTAACAATACTTTGATTAAATTTACGTGTTATATAATAGTTTTGGATTTTAAGATTAGCACATGAAATTGTCGTTGTAGAATATATTATTCGAATAATTATATTTTAAAATTATGCAACTTTTCAATTGCGTGTATTTGTTTTTATTGTTGTAATTTAAAAAGTTTATACATTTCTAATAATGTTTTGAATTCATTGAATTATTTTGTTTTATTTAAAAATACGAAAGTTATTTTTTACACAGAGGAGTATATAAGTAAAGAATTATTTTATTTTAAAAATTTTTTATGGCTTAAGTTCTGGTAGTTATAAATTATAATAGTTATTTTTATTTTTACTTATTTAAATATTCAATACAATTTAATTTTCCAGAGATAGTAAAATCAGTCATACTTGAAAAATAATTTAAATTTATTAATTCACTGTTTTTCTTTTAGTCATTCTTTTGTTGATAATTTTTATGATTAAGTATTTTCAATTTATTTATCGAGATATTCACTTATTACACACTCATACAATCTCATTCGTTACACAAATATATAGTATGATACATTAATTATACTCACTCCTAAAAAAATACCATTTTTATAGTACATTGTTAAGCATATGTTTTTTTTTTAATGTTGTTATATTTAAATAAAAATTCGGATAAGTAATTTTTGATTTATTAAACTGTGTTTAATAGAAATAATGTTAAATAATCTTCAGATAAAGTATAATGTAAATCTACGTAATATTTAATATTGTATGAAAACTAGACTAAAGTATAATAAGTTATACTCAGACATTTTTTACAAATTATTAAATCATAGTAAATTAATTATTAAAATGTCTAAATATCAATATCGAAGATTCGTCCTCCAAATGTCTAAACCGTTATCGGTGTTATTACTCTTAATACGTAAGGCTTCGATAAACAATTTGATGAATTTCGATCTTGATGTATCAATATTTTCAACAAACCACGTTATCAAACAAATCATAATAAAAAAGATTTATTGAGAATTTATTGAGAAAAAGGTGTTACGATCACCACTCCTAATATAATATAAAAAATTAATTCCGAAATAAAAGTTTTAATGAATACTTAAAATAATCATATTCCTAAGAAACAACATTTAATGACTTAAAAAATTACCTGTTTGAATTTTAATTCTGTTACGATAACATTTTCAGAAAAATTATTCACTAAATAGTTTTTTTTATGGGTTTCATTACATTCAAAACATAACTTTGTATCTTCACACGGTACTCCTTAAGAAGTGCATACAATCTTAAGAATCTTAAAATATAGTAAAAAAGGGAGGGTTTAAGTATACTCGATGAATCACCCTGTAGGTACATGTATATATATTTTTATGTTAAAGGCCTAAATATATATTTCTCATAATAGTTTGACTACAACAAGTTTTATCTCGTTTCAGTAATTCAATAATTATGTGGTTTAGTTGAATTTATATTTTTGTGATTTATTTAATTAGTTTATATTTCTAATAGCCGGGGAATTGTTCACCTTTGAAATAAAATAAACGAAAAACCTCTGATTTATTTTAGATCATAAATGAAATATGGAAAAATAACACGTGAAATTATCTTTGTCTTTAGAGAAAGTTTTATCTAACAGGCTTGCGCCTACTATAACACCGGTGTAAAGTTTATGTCACTCATTGTTGTTCCGTTCACCGTTGATAGTACGACATATAAAATACACTCTTTGTGAAGCATAATAATAATAATTGTATCAAAACGTAAATCCGGTTTTATTCAATTCTAAAGTTTTTCTTCGAGCTTTGAAAAACGCTATCACTATTCGTATCAATTACCTCCAAAACAGAAGTTGTACTCGTGTCTCGTCAAAATGAAACTAATTACTACTATAACGCAACACACATTCTAGAGACGCACCGCAAGGGACTACGAAAGAAAGTTTTACTCTTTCTACTATCTGATAAAGTTCATTATGTCCTATATATCTCTATACTACATATACACATACATCATTATTATTTACACCACAGTAGAACGGTATAATATCATATTATTTGATTTTGATAAAATATTAAGCCCAAAGTATCTTTTCAATTTTCATATTTCAATCATTAATCACGATGTTATATTTTAAATGCTCTTAATTCTTGTAGATGATGTAGATGATAGATTAGTGTATACAAAAAAAGTATGACTTGCAATTTGTAAATTAAAACTATTATGATTTTCAGTTAAATAAAAATTACAAATTGTATGTTCAGTTAACATAGGTTTATTGGGTTATATAAAAATTATTTTTTTTTTTTTATTGGGTTAAAAGGCTTCAAAATCTGAGTTCATTAACCAGTAATAGTTACATATTGGTATTAAAATTATGGGAGTACCTACATTATGTTGAAAAGTTAAGAGAATTAATGAAATATATTATTATTATTATAATTTTATAATAATTTTGCTAAGCCTATGTTTGTAGAAAAATTGCTAATATTTATAGTTTTCCCCCATCCAGTGCTTGTTGAACCTGTTCCAATGTTTTCTATTATTCTTATTATACGTAATAATAGTTTAATTTAAGTAACTTTACAAATTTAATTTGTTACCTATAGTATAATAACTCAAGACTTATTTTTCTCCGTTTATTTGGTGCAGTACAATATTGTAAATATCTATTCATTATTTGTTAGTAATAAAAACGCATAGTGACATGTCAGTACTTTATTAAAATATAAGCCATAACATATGATATGTACATACTTCACTTTATTAATATCCCATCATATTCCTTTTAAAACAACGTTTTACATAATAAATACATAATTCACAAAACACAAAATTTACAAAATAAATCGTAATAAAAATTATGGTTCCACACTTGATTATTATGATATGATGCGTATGAGCGTTAATTAATGTGAGCTATAATAATATTACCTAAACAAAGATATGACACGTGTGTTGAATTAATGTTAGTTATATATTACGTCAAAATTCGATTTATACAGTTTCATCTAAATATTATATACACTAATGAAAAACCTTTTAGTATTTGTATACATGTATAAAAAAACAAAATATTTTCATTGGAACTATTTTTCTATTTTATAAAATTATAATATTAAATTTTTTAATATTTTTATTAAAAAAAAAAATCTAAAAATAATAAATCGTTAAACTGGCAAGTTATTAGTAATTATTTTGGGTAACTATACTCGCTTAATTTAGTTGTAAATAGTGATAAATAGTGTGATTTATCATAGCTTATAGTTTTAAATTTAAACATGAAAAAAATCAACTTAAAAAATGATTTTCAATGGACCTTGTTTAAGTGTAATATTACAAATTAAGATAATAGTTTTTTTTATCTAACTAAACCTTTTCTAACCATATTTTGTGACGATATCACAGCGTCACAGATGCGTACCTGGCTTATTAGAATTTCACCAATCTAACTATACCTCCCTTTATTTTCTAAATTCAGTATATATATTTTAATTAAATACAGTTTGATATAAAATTGTATTTTAACATTTTTGAAATATTATTTTATAGGTCCTAACCGAATATTAACAATGTTTTCATAATGCTATTTTACATCTAAAGCATACTAAAATAAATTAGCAATGGAATTTTGTAATATCTTGACTAGCTTATTATTTTTTTTTTTATTCAATACAACACAATATAGAACTAACGATAACTGAGTGTATTAAAAATAAGTTTGACGTTATAACTTTTAAACGTTTTTGTGTAGCTCAGGAGTGTGGGTTTTATTTGAACAGGTAAATCAAAAAGTTATATAATTAAAATTTTATTTATGTGTTTGAATTTCATTAATATAAATACAATAATTCAAAATACAATCGTAGATAGTGTTGCTTCTTAAATCGAATAGATCACTTTACTTTTACTCATTAAAAATGAGTTATTCAAAGAAAAAATGTACTACAGTTTTCAGTTTTGAGACTAAAGATCATAATAACTGCTCCAATTAAACTTTAAGAATATATTGAATTATATGTAGCTACTTTTAAAAATGATTAGCATATTCTTATAATAATATTAAATTGTTTTATATATATTACTATATATTTGTATAAACATATGTAATTTTGGTCAATACCTACTCTAACATCGTGTAAGTACATACTTGTTTTACCATTTTATTATAATAATAAATTTAATAGTTATAAATTATAAAAACAAATATAATTTTAAAAAAATACTCATTTTAAATGTAGATAAATTTGTTATTGTGAAACCTAATTCAACATAATATCTATTTAATTTTTACTCTATACGATTATTAAAATTGTACTGCACTACTAATTATATTATATTTTTAATGATATGCAATAATACTATCAAAATTAATTAAATTAATTATTAATTTTATATTAGTTATTACTTATTAAGATTAGAACTTATAAATGAATAATTTATATGGAAATTAATATTAATGCAATTTCAATTCCTCTTGTTTTCATTACTAAGAACGGATAACAGATAGTTTGGTATATAATGTTAGTACTAAATAAATTAATTGTAAACAAAGTAGCTGTAACAATATTTTTGCAATATATATTATATATTATATTGTATTTATAGTCTAAAAATCAAATATTTATTTAACGTTTATACGACACAAAAGTAATGGAAAAAATATGTATTTTAAATAGATAATTATAACTGCCGTGTGTTTTTTTTTTTTTAAGAAAATACATCTTTTGATTTATATTCTATTTTAATTGAGTTTTTAATTTTTTATTTATTACCTATTTAAATTTAACCTTTTAAATATATTTTATTGTTTACTTGATTACGTGTTATGCTAAAATTTAGCATTGCGTACAAACTATAAACAATATAAATATTCAATAGTCATATTATTGCTATGAAAATACAAATATAACTATAAATAAAATCAGTCAACTTTGTTTTAAAACATAAAAAAGTTGTACGTATAAATGTTGACATATGACAGGTCGATTATCAGAACAATATTTTATAAATTCCATTTGGCTTTGTAAATTCTGTTAAAATACTGTTTGGCTCACACAAAGTTATTGTTCGTACAAATATTATATGCAGAAATCAAGATTTATTTCCATAAGATATGTGCAGTATAGCTGTACACGAATATTGTATTTATTATAAGTCTCAATTTTACTACAACTATTTGTAATTATAATATAAGTATAATAGTTGGATTATTTTAATAGTCTATTTGATAGTTTGGAATTCCTACCACGAGAAAAAAATAATAAAATAATATGATAGAATACGTACAGGATTATTGAAAAAAAAATATTTGATACTTCACATTTGGCTTTTTAGGTTTTTATTTTTTATATTTGTTAATTTAAAGTTTAAAGTGTCAACGTTTATTAATTAAACCCAACAACTCAAACAAAGTGTATACTTATTATTTTTCTGTGTACTTACTGTAATATTTTTTTTTTTTAATAAAAGAATAATTTATTCTAATTGTTTGTTATTTTGATGTTAAGTTGACGCAGTATTTGACTTTAGTGGTTTAAAATGACATAAATAAAAAAGGTTGAGAACCACTGATATAGACAAACATATTTAACAACCATAGAGGAGTAATAAAATCAGCAGAATAAATTATTACAATGGATAAGCAGGGAATTAGATATTGTCCTAAAAACTAAAAATATATAATGATTTTAAATCAGACAAATTATTTTGAATAACTCTGTGTACCTACATAAAATATTTTTCTTATATATATATTAGACACGCTAAACTAAAATTAGTTGAATTCTTAAGGGTTAAAATTATATTCAGAGCTAACTGTAGAATTATTAACGTTATAAAAATCATCGATACCTAATATTTTTATTTTTTGTTTTTGTTAAATATTTTATGTGAAATACATTTGATAAAAAAATACGATAAATAAAAATCAAACTGCATAATGGTAGGTTTCGAGTTTATCGCAGAACTGAGTTGGTCGGCGACAGTAACTAATGTTGAGTAAATTTCCCTTTTTCATAAAACTTAATTGTTGATGTTTACTGATTTTTTTGACCACCAAATTACCCATCGGAATTAATTTTTCACTTAAAACCACCCTTAATGTAGAAGAATGCAAACGAATTTTTATTGTTTCTTGATATGAAATTAGATACATACAAAATAAATCATATTGTAAAATGAGTACATTTTCTATAGCTCCACTTAAAATTTAATGCATAATATGTATTGTGTACATTCTTAATGCATACATTGTATACATTGCAGATTATAATTTATTTTAGTGGTTAACTTAATTAGAATAGGATACACATTATTATTATAGATGAAACCGAAAATATCCATACTTTCAAAACGTATAAGCAGTGAAAACGTGATATTTAATCAACGATAAATGAAGAAAATAACTACTCATGAACTTATGACATGATTCTCGTAGTTAATTAGTTGTTAAGTGTAACAGATACAAATTTTCACACGTCTACTATTTACCATAATATAAAATGGAAACCATTAAAGGCTTTATAATGTAAAATGAAACAGAATTCACAGTTTAGAGTTTTAAACACTAATGCGAGATTCTATTACAAGTTGCTTCTCAAAGTCTCGGCTATTCGGAGGTCTCAGCTCACTAACTGTTCAGACCATTCAATTTTAGCCTAGTGAATTCAAAAAATAATAAATATACGTCTCATTTCAGACATGTCATATATGACATATACCTTAATTCTTTAAAGTCTATGTATAATATTAAAACAGAATTTAATAAACGTGAATAATATAAGATATTTTGATAAGTTTCAGTTATTAGACGAATTAGTTAATTCCGACCTAACAATACGAGATACTGGATAACGCATTATACATTCCGCACGAATACGCATTTATGATCGTATGTTCTATTATGACGCAACAAGGTTTTACGAAACTTTACATAACTATAACATTCTGTACTTCCAAACCTCTTTTAATATGCACGCGCTAATATACGGACATGTCGTATAAACTAAACATTCACATTCCGTTATATCGATATATATATATATATATCAAAACCCAAAAGTATAGAGGATATTGTTTATACAATTATATAAAAGAACTGATGATACACGATAATAGTCGTCAGTCAATTTTTATTAAAACCAACACATCTTGCACGCTGGTGCTGATCAATATTTTATTTTTTTAATTTGAACGATTAGTAGAAATCGTCCAAATCGCAATTAATTGAGTTTTTCGTACATCGAAAATGGTTAAAAGATCAATTATTTTGAATCCTTACAAAACATAATAATATTAATAATTATTGTCTTATTTCACAGTTAAACCTATCCTATCCATATAATAGTATTCATTAACACATTATATAAACTAGATATAATATTATTGTATTTATTATATGTATTAATTTTGTTAATTAAACCAATTTGAATTACATAAATAATATATTTACCATAGCGCTAATTAATTAGGTTAAATTCTAGAGTATTAGTTTAGTACTCTTCTATTAATTAAAAGAACCATTTATATTTACTATCATCAATTTAGATCCACTTTTAAATAATATAATTAGGGTGTAATTATTATGTTACTTTTGAATTTCAATATATCCATAGTTTGCTAATCGAAAGTGTCAAAAGTATTGATATTTAAAAAATATTCGTAATACCTAAATGGTCTTAAATTTTAATCGGTCTGTAATGAGCTACGTGGACGATTCAAAAAACCTTAGTATTGAAATATATAAAATTTAAAGTTAAGTCCTATTCTCCAATAATAATGATTAAGTCAACTTTACAAAACAATTAAGATTAGATCAATATTCGTTTACAATAGAATATATCGGAATTAGTAAACTTATTTGCTGTGTTAATTTACCTAAGTTCAATCATAACACTCGGTAGAGTGATATAGAATATATTTTAATATTCTATTAACTTTCTGGGGTATGGTACGTCAGCATATTAAAAATGCATGCATTAAACCAATATACAAATCGAATAACGTTACGCAAATTGTAACAATACCAAGCATCGATTTCAACGTAATAAAAACATTTTTTAAATCACCAAAATGGCATATCGTAGTAGAATACTTCTGAAGTATTCAATATATTTAATATTTTATTACGAATAATAATGACGAGTTGTGTCAAAACTGTATGGTTCACTAAACTATAATTTGCCAATCGTGAGCCACTAAACCATATTTAAGGAACCATTAACTCACTATTCATTTATTAAATGTTTACTGGATGTCTGTATAACCTAGCATAAGAATTATAGAATTTTATAAAAAAACATATCTAACTAATGAACGTTAAAACATGTATTAAATAACAAAAAAAAAACACTGATTTAATAGAAAATCCAAATTGTAAAATTAAAAAAAAATTAAATATTAAAAAAGCAATTTAGTAAAACCGATTGTATTTTTTTTACAATTCCATTTTTTTGTTATTAATTATTCGAAAAACGTTTACTATTCAAACATTCATCAATCCTCGTGGAAATCGGTAAAATATTAAATAGACCAACATATTTTAACTCTATAGAGTTTGGTATTAACTAGTTAGATTATATAGACCTCAATATTGTGCAAACCTAAATTTAATTTTATATCTATAGACCAACTACTTAAGAAGAATCTTGTTTTCAATTTTTAATACTTTGATACAAACAGAAAAAATTATATGAACTCGTAACTACAAAATAGTTTTTAATTTTTTGCAATTATGACGACTTTCGTTAAGATTCAAATTTCAAATGCATATAAAAAAATAGTGTCTGTGTATTTTTATTATTTTTATAAGATAGATATAAGAATAACTTTTGAAAGATCTTGTATTCAATTTTCAAGTATTTTTTATCGACATTTATAGAAAAAAAAAAAACTGATAAAAATTGATATTTGTTAGCATTTAAAGTTTAAACTACTTAAAATGAGTTAAAAAAATTTAAAAATATTATCATATAATGCAATTTTCCGTTTTCCTTAATTTTTTGTTTATATTTCCCGATTATAATAATAAGTATAGGAATTTCTAAGTTTAACCTCCCTATAGTACAAACTAGATCCAACTTAATATTCAAAAAACCTCTTCATTTTTAAAAATCGAAGCATTTTTTTGACGAACTATCGTGATACGTGACACAACACACAGACTGTTATGTTTTAAATTGTTTTATATTACACAATTCCGAGGTAAGTTGATTTCGTTTTATTCAATTTATGTAGATTTATAATTTTCTTGAACGACATTATGAACTTTTTTAACTTGTAATTAACGTATATTGTCTATAATTTTGAAATGTAATTTTCTTTTAATTTTAAATAAAATTGATATAGAATAAATCTTTTAGAAGTTGTATCAGTAGAACAGTAGTCAGTAGTTAGTTATCTACTATTAATCTACATTAGTATTTGAGAATCTTATTGGACTCAACCCAAACATTTTTGCAAGAAACTTGTTTTGAACGTCTTGTATTTTTTTTATATAAAAAATTAGCTTTTAGTATCACAGTAATAAACGAATGAGTGACAGTCAAGTTTTATATTATGACAAGTTCTTTAACTATTTGTTTGTTTTCTTATTTGAAAAATGTTTATTCTTGAATAGAAATAAGAATTTTATGATTTAAGAAAGAGATTTTATAATGCAACTGTTTTCCGTTTTCTGATGAAATTGTCATGTGAAAAAATGCACATAGGGTTAGAAGATTTTAACATAAAGGATAGTATACGTTTCATGTTACATAAAAATTAATTTTTTACCTAATTTTTGATTACATAGTTTTAGATATATTTTTTTATTTTACGCAAGTCACTTGTATTAATAATGCATAATAAATCAATAATGTATTAATAATTTAGAGACAATGAATGAAAACATTATTTTTTTGTGTAATAATATTGCCTGTAAGTAAAGACAAAAAAAAACGGAATTGTGAATTAGATTTTTAATTAACAATACTAAAATTTATTCAAAATAAAATAAAAATATAATCTCAAAATTAAATTTCTTATAAAATGTAATAACTATATTATTTAGATACTCTTAACTTAAATGCGATAGGTATGCAGGATATATACAGTAATATTTTTTTTTTTATTGCTTTTGTTAAAATTATCATTTTTTTTTTTTTTACTAAAATCGAAATTATAATTAGTAGTTTCTGAATTATAAAACTTAATATTCTAAATATAATAATCCTTATTGTTTTACATCAAATATAAATTACATGTTATGTTCATTCTAGTATACTCGTTATACTCTGAACATTTTAATACCTAATCGTAATATGCTAATATATTTTTAAATCATCCCATATTTTAATCTTTGAACCTATTATCAAGGAATATTAATCCAAAATAATTATCCTCAGTACTTACTTACATCATTTTAAATAATCTAAAAACTATTTATTTAAATTTCGATTTATAGGTATTAAAATAAAAAAAATAAATGCATTATTTGTATTATAATATCATTTTACCATTAAAATGAGTGGTCATCATTTAAAAAAATAAAATACGTACCGATAAAAAAGAATCTTTAAATGACATAAGAAAATTGAACTTCTAAGGATTTTAAACAATGGTTTTAAAGCAAATTTAAAAATTCCTGAAATTAGAATTTGTATAAATACACAAAAAAACGAAAAAACATAGTGAGTATAATAAGTATGATTGTCGCATTACCCTCAAAAACTATTTTATTTTTAAATTAACCGGTAAATGGAATCCATATCAATAACTATTGTCAATAATAATTATTGGAAGAGGATTTATCGTTCAAACATCTTTGCATTAATTATTATAGTATAGGTAAGATAATATTTCAAGAATATTCAACATAAAATATAATATGACAATGTTATGGCTAAAGTATCTTTTTTTCATTTCATACAATCATAGAATTTAATTCTAGACTTTTAAAGTTAGCAACTCGGCGTTTTAAATTGTTCGGAGTATACGGTTTCTTTTATGAATCATGTGGAACTTTCGGATGAAACGTTATTTATCTCATCAATATTACACAGATAAATTGGATAAAGTCTGATAAACAATTGATATTATTTATTATTTTCAAAACATTTTGAAATAATGACGTTTTTTTTCGGTTTATTTTATAGCAATGATAAAAACTAAATAACACTTTTTGCCATTTTTGAAAACATTTTGTTTAACTGTAAAACAAAAAAATAAAAAATAAATATACACATAATATACTATACACACTATATACACACTATATAATATATATATTACTATATGTGTACCGATTAAATGAGTGTGAATAATTATAATGGAGCAGCGGAAGAAAGTTAGAAACCGGAAAAAACCGTGATACGATGAATTTTAAACTTAAAATTATATGTTAGGTCTAACGATACTCATAAGTCATAAACTCATAATAATCCATATTGATCGACACAGAGAAATCTGTTTCTAAAACTGATTCCTTAGTATTATGTTAGACTTTTGGACAGATTTTGCAGTCTATGGTAATATGCTGACACATATTCAGCCTTCAAAGTCAACAGTAGAAGTTGCAAATACGATTGCACGAAAATAATGATAATAGCAAAAGCAAAATCGATGCGGTAAACTTTTCAGTTCCCTAGTATTTTCGCAGTGTCATGGAGTATAATTCAATAAAACCATTCGCTTTTCGTCATGATAATCGGTTAGGTTCTAAATAGTATCATTATATTATCGCTTTCGTTGAGTCTGAGCAAATACAATATCAGTGTTAAATAACTATTTAAGGTAACTTAACTCGCCAAGATTTCACAAAAAATATATTTATTTCAAAATAACAATTACGATTAAAATCACAATTCTAATACAAAAACTGTTTAACCTAAAGTCTGAAGTAGTTGAGTAGTTACTAATGATTTAAACTGAACTTTATTTACCTCAAAAGAAATTAAATTAATATCATATTCGTTTGTTGATCGATCGGCACGTAACAATCTTTTAAGTTTAGGCCACATTTACACAGTTCACTTTTATTGATCATTTAAGATAAACTTGTGAATGAAAAATGAACAGTGTAAACATTAAATCGTCAAAAGCTATCAACTACTTTGAACGATGAATGAAATGAACTAAAGTTAAACACTATCCAACTTTTATTCACTGTAAATACTTCATCTAAAATTATCACTAAAAGTGAACCATGTAAAAGTAGCTTAAAATTAGATATCATTGATATCAACAACCAATTTATACATAACTCTTTAACTATACTTATTTGTTTCATATGTCGTTGAAATATGCTTGCTATTGAGTATACGTATATTATATCATTAAGTATTAAAATGTGTATTATACATTAATTCATTCAGAAGAATAGTAACCAGGTTGCAGGTATATCTTCATTCAATATTGTTATTGTACCTAGTTATATGTATCTACAGTGGCGTTTCCAGGAATTTTCAATGGGGTAGATATATGTTATTCATTTTTAAGTAATAATACATTTAAATGAATTATGGTGATCCAAACACAAAAAAAAGCCCATGGGAATATATTACCCCCATCATCACCGCTACGCACGCCACTGATCCATGGTATCATAATTATCCAATGTTTCTTTTAAATAATCCTCGGAATTTATGGCTATCGAATTTTAAATTATACTAACTTTATTATAACATAATAAATTATACTATACGGTTATCAACAATATGTATAGTAAAGTACCTAATTAGGTCTTGGATAACTTAAAGTAAGTGATTATTGGTTATATTCTCGTGTTTACTATATTAATTACATTATAGTATTTATTTCCTTCAAAATATGATTATTATGTTAAACTCAGAATTCAATAAAACAACTTAGAAACAGAATTATATGAACAAAAAAAATACTTTTCGTTTAATACAGAACTATAGTCAAAATTAAATGATTTCTTTAAAAGTATTATATGTTTTAAACTTACCATTTAAAGTAATTATTAGGTATGGTTTAGATTTAAAATATTATTTATTGAACTTCATTCTTAATGTGCTGATCTAAATATCGATACACAATAAGTACATATAGAATATAAATACCTCGCTTAGAAAAAATAATAACATGGCAATACAAATATTAAAAGATTTTGAAAAAACTCATTGTGTGATTAATTAGATGTAGTAAGAGTGCCTATTTCATTTGTTACATTGTTATTTTTACGATTTATGAATTATAAAACGATTGTTATTCGCAACAAACTAATACGTTATTCAGACAGATATGATGCTATTACTTTATAATATTTAATGTCATACATATTTTAACCATGAAAATATAAAACTATATTCTTAAAATTTTAAAAATACCATATAATTCCATGATAAGATTTTGTCTGTTTTACAAATAACGAAAATCACCCATTATATACCTACTTATATTTTTTAGCTACATCAAACTAACGATAATTTTTGTTGTGTTTTGGGATTCATGGGATTACGCATTTTAAGTGGTATGATATGAAGAGATGATATTTCTGTAATTTCGATTAACTCATAAAGTTCGATTGGTTGTTTTACTAAATGGAACTGTAATCCCTCTATAATACACGAACGTGACTCGTGTTATGTGTAAATACAGAATACAAACGCATAAATACAGATAACAAAGTACGTTACATCGTTACATAATATTATAATATTCTACATTACCATTTACATCTTTATTCCTATAATGAACCCACTTTTTACAGTTTTTTAATACTTCCGTTTAAAATAAAAATCAAATTGTAATGTATATTATTACGAATTTTGTATTTTTAATAATAATTTACTAGTACAATAATAAATCTTAAAAAAAATGTTTTAAAATAGTTTTTGGCAAACGAAGTCAAATATGTGTAAAATAACATATTTTATAGATGTTTTAAAGCCCCATAGATAACATAAATATTCTAAAACTAGTGTTTTCACTCATCTATTAAAAAAAGTAAAAATATAAATACCTATTGTATATTTTTAAGCACAATTTTTTTATTCAAACGTATCATATTATGATCATCACTACCCAGAATAACATAAAATATTTACATAATTAACTATACATGGAAGAACTTAAAATATAATAATGAAAAATAAATAAAAAAAGATTAAAGAATTGTAAACAATTTGATTTAGATTATCAGTTGTGGTGCAAAGAATATACAATGTTAAGAATTGCAAGTTTTCTGAAAACAATTTTTAAAGATGTGCGTTACTACTCGTAATATACAAATCCCGTACAATTTAAATAAATATAAACTTAAATACCATAATAATTTATACTCGTGCGTATTAAATGATTTTTTTAGAGGTTTATATCTAGCATTTTTTTTTTAGTCAAAGTAAAATAAAATTCGAATTGTCCATTTTTCTACACGAAATTTTGTAATAACAATATTTTTTTCACTGTTGATATACCTATATATTATAATATAGAATATGTAAAGATATTAAGCTGGCTATTACTTGTTATAAATAAATATAATAATATATTTTTAAAAATAAGCAATAAATTAAGAATATATTATGAATAAGTCTGCAGTTTTCTCAAATGCAGAACTTTTAGACTTAAAATCAGCTGGTATTGTGGTACGCTTGGTTTTTGTTTTTACATATTTCACGGAACTCGTCGTAGTACGCAAACATTTTCATTATTTTGTAACCACAATATTATTCCGTTACACGATGTTGATTAACAGTCTTGAGATTTTTTTGTGGAATACACGTTAACATTTTTAAATATCAACCAACTCTATTCGTAAAAGTAAAACCTCTATATAATATTCTGTGTTATAATTATAGTTATTACTTTATTAGATAAAATTAAATTTATTCTAATGTTAAAACATAATTATTTAAAAACAACTATTTTTTTTTTATTTCAGTTGTAAATTACTTAATATTAAAACATTTTTTTTTTTTTTAATTATAAACTGCGAAATGCTAAGTTACGGAAAAAAGGTCATGCAACGTGTGTTCGATTTAATACTATTAAAGTTGTATTTTTAATCACTCAAATTTGTATGAATAGGTATACATTATTGGAAAAGCCTAATTGATAAATAGTGTAAAAGGATAAGCTCTTCTACAAAATCACATTAGTTATTATCAAGTCCCAAAAGTGAAAGGAAAACAAAATGATTGCTTCTAGTATTACAAAAAAAAAAAGATACGGAAGTAAAACAAAAAAAAAAATAATAATAATAATACCAACCTCAAATGTTAAACTACCAAGAAAAGGAATAAAAACAAAAACTGTAGTTTTTATTACGCCGGTAAAATCGTCATAAATCTGGTCTGCTCTGGGGGGCCTTAAATTCCTTCTTTCTTCAATGTAACCGCCATGGTATCCTTTTAACAAATATTTATCGTAGGTCCCTAGCACTAAATGTTCCCTCCTGGTTATATGTCATCCTCGAAAAGCGCTGCCATTCAATTTATAAATTATCCACCGATTCAAATAACGATGATATAATACAATTTAAGCGTACCTAATCTATTTTAACAGCCATGCATTATACGCAGCGTTTTTATGTGGATAATTTAGCGACGAGTAGCTTATTATAGACTATATGTATGTACAGTAGATGCTTAACTACCTAAGTATGATTATTTAATTAATTTTCGAGCGTAACTTTCCAAAGTGCATACATTATTTATTAGATATGCCAGGTAGGTTAATATATCTAATTATTATTTTTTTTTTTTTTTTAAAGTTACATTTTCGTCAAATATCTTTTTCTTTTTGATATTTTTGTATACAATATCGACGTATATTTTACGTTGAGAATCGTGATTTTTACCCAAAAATTGAATTTCTTTCTATTTGGAATTTCCTGACGTTTTAATATAAATTATTACCACCATCGATAATGGCCTCAGTCAATTTAATACTGGTACTCAAAGAAGCACATCAATATTGACCTCTCTTTGGTCATTTTCATTAACGAAATAACTTCAAAATGTTATATGGTCTAATGATAATATCCAGTTCTATTTTTTGTTTTATGAAAACAATTTATAACTATACACAGTATGTACATGATAACATACATTTATTAGGCAACATTTATATATTATATATAGTACATCAAAATAATCTTCCAATATATATATATATATATATATAATACATAAATAGCATACATTCGAGGAATCACAAACGTTAACTGCTATTGAGAATAATTTTATTTCTGTTGAATTAACTATAAGAGTTATTAAAAATAAATAAATATTGATTATATTATATAAAAAGTTATACCCAATTTTCGAGTTTTTCTCAATTTTTTTTTTCATAAGTAAAACAAAAATTGAGCTTATAGTACTTATAGTACTAAATTATGTTTATTCAGTTTTACTTAATGGAATGTTAACTTCAAAAATTTCAAAATATTTAACTGATAATATCACGTGATGCACAATTTTAGAATTATACATAATCCTATTCTTTTTTGCATAGAACCAATGATTAAAATATTACTAAAGAAAATTATAAAAATAATTAGAAAACAGCATTACATATTATTATTAATATATTATTATTTTATTTACTATTATAATAGTAGTGGTCTTAAAATTTGAATTTAAATTACATTCATATAATATTATATATATATATATATAATAAAGTACCGATTCAAAAATTTATAAAATATATTACTTCAACACATTTACTTGTAGTTACTGATATCAAAAATTAATGTAATACAAAATCAAACAACGTATTAAATTAATAATTGATTAGAGAAAAATCAATAAACTCAATTTCTTTAATGTCTCATAATAATGAAATTTAATTTACAATAAATACATGATGTTTATTAAAACTTCATGTTTCTAAATTTAATAGTAATTTTAAAGAAACCTATCACATATTTTTGAAACATACAATTTCTGGATCTATTATAATATTATATAAAATATATATTTAAAAAAAATATTATAAGAACTCCATTTACAAAAAAATAAATTGCATTATTAATATTAGAAAATTTGACTGTATATTTCATTAAAATAAATATAATATCTATAATATTTTATAATTTTATATAGTATAGGTATGTTTTATAAATATAATATAAATTTGAAAAAAAAAAACATTTTCGATTCTAAGTAAAAAAAAAGGAAGTTGTGGATTTAATAATAATAGGTTTTTTCTCGGAAAAACTTTCTTTTGAGATATTGAAAGTGATTATATGATTCATATAGCTCTATATCAACGAAAAATAAATATTGATGGTCCTAAAAAGATGTTATTTTTGTAATTTATCTGTAGTTTTTGAGTGAATTTCAAAAAGTAATACAGATCATTAAAATGTACACCAATAGAAATAATTTAGTAGTTGGGGAAACTAAACAATATCTCATTACTAAAATAAATTATTTAATAATTAACACGTTTTTAAAATTTAATAATTAGTACTTATTTGTGTTTGACAAACACTTACTACTAATCATATCTGAACTTTATAGTTTATTTAAATATTTAAAAGATTGACTCTTCTAAATCCGACAATCAAACGAAGTGTGTTTTTTTAACATTTAAATTAAATTATAAGCTATAATTTAATATAATACGCTGTTTAAACATTTTGTTTTAACATTAAATCCATTATTCGCTTTATGTATATACTATATATTTCGTAGGTATTTTATGAATAGTATTAACTAATAAATAATATCGTTACAAATTCCTTACATTTAAATACAACATAGAATGTTCTGAATATATTTTTAAAAATCAGTAAAAAGTATAAAACGTTTAAAGTTTTAAATATCTGCAGATGATTTTAAAATATAAAGGGCTATGAATATGAAAGTATAATGTGTAGGTAAACATATTTATATTTCTCATAAAATGGTGTTGTATTCAAAAAATCAACAATTATTTCTGAATATGTTATTCAAAGTGTTTGATATGAAATACACATATACATAAAGGAAATAAATGTTTAAACTATACTTTTTTACTTTTAACGTTATAGTTATAAGTTAAAAATACATATTTAACATTTTACTTTTCAGATATTCTTAATAATTAGGTACCCAAAACCATAAAATTTGAATTATCCAAGAAAGTCTTATCGTGTTAACATAAGATACAAAATATCTTAAATTCATGAATTATTAGTATTATAAGGAAGTAGCAATAAATCTAACTATTTAAATAGCACCAAACAGTGGTATATTTAGCAGTTTACCACAGAGATAACCTACTGGTTTCAAAAACCGTAGACTTTATGTTAATACTTTGCCAAAAATACTTCAACATATCACATGCGCGATATCGACCCAAAACCTAATATAATGTTCTATTTTATTCTTATTTCAGTAGCTTCACAACTATTATGAAGTCCAGTTAAAACTTGTAAATCTAATAACAACCATTGATTAATCTTATTAATGTATAGTATAATCAGTGTAGTTTATCTAATGATTGTAATAATAATAATAAACGCCACTAAAAATAATAAAAAGTTTAAAAGAACTTAATTCATGTATCTATATTAAATTTTGAAAAGAATGACATTATTTTTTAATTACTACAATTTATCGGAATAACTAGTGTCGTACATATTTAAAAAAAAGAAAAGAAAAAAACGCTGTGTATCATAACTGACAAATACAAATGATGCCGGATATTATGAACATTTAAAATATAAGGTATACTAAGTAGAAACATATATTTTAATGTATCAATTACAGTACATTATTTCTTTTCTCTGTGAAAATTAAAATAACAATAATTACAAGTTATAAGATAAAAATATGAGATTTTTCTTATATGGTGGTTTATTAAATGTTAATTAAGCTTTATAATTTCTTATAATTTATCAATAAAGTGTTGTCAAAATAAAAATAAAAAACTAATAAAGCACTACTAAATGAAACAATTATTTTCTTAAACAACTCATAATTTAAATTAATAATTATTTATACAGTTAATAAGTTAACTAATTAAAAAAAAAAACAGTTACAAAATATTCACATTTATTAAATTATTTTCTCTCGCTTCTTTGTTTTTTTTCTGTAATTAACATTTTGAAAGCCACTCTTTATGTTGATAAACGAATAAACTGTCTATTTTTTTTAATTCTCGAAATAAATCATTTGAAAATTTTACAAATCATAATATATTAGTCGATAAAAGCTATAACATTAGCATTACTAGATGATAATATCAAACATTATGAGAAAAAAAATAAACAGATACGCGTTTGAGTAGTAATTGGTGTATGTGATAATAATATATTTATTGTTTGTGTTGCAAGCATTAAACAAAATGCTTATTGCAATACATGAATTAAAATAACTATAAGTAATTATTTTAATATTATAATACAATTGTACCTACTTATTGTTTTTTTTATTCATAATTCATAATTATTATTTACATTATTTTTATTTTTGTTTCTTGTTGAATAATTTATTTAATTAAAATTAAGAAAAGACAGTCATGAGATATCTGCATTTCAATACGATTCTGAGTATCACTAATGTAAAAAATTATACCTATATAATATATATATATAGTTAATACGATATGTAGTTATCCACAGTGGCTTATTCTACGAACTCAGGATAGGCATATATTTTTATTCAAAAGTCTCATATATTATACAACATATTACAATGTATAGGTTGTTACTCGGAAGTCTGAAAAATGAAGATACACGCTTGTCGTCAAATCATTTTGAATATAGTACACAATAGTAACACGTCAGCTAGACACGTAAAAAATCTGAATGACGTCCTCGGTTTTCGTCGATCGGACATATTACATTTTATAATACCGATAAAACAATTAAATATTAGTTCATAATGAAGGATAACAGTCCAATACATAGCTGTGTACCGGCTGTAAAGGACTGAAAGGAGTCAAATCGGTCTAGGGGTTTCTAAGATAGATTTTTATTTACGTGTCGCGGAGATGGGTGTTTCTAGGCACTATCGATTAAATGTGCTGTGAAATGGTTTTCTTCATGTAAATACATCTTATATTTTAGGTAGATATTTAGAAATATAGAACTTACCGTTCTGGTTAATATTTAATTAGATTATTTAATGTTTTATTATAAAATGAAAATTATAAAAGTAAATTATGCGAAGATAATGCTAATAATGCTTTTTGGTACGAAAAAAATGTTTTTTCCTTCCCACCTCTTGATTAAAATCGTCGTATCAGAGTAGTCCGTCCATACTATATATTATAATACGGCCTTATTTTATTCACCGGCGCTGGCAACGGAAATCGAGCGCGGGGAGTGCGTTATTCTCGAACAGTAAGAAAGAGAAAAACCCTTCCAAAAGCTAAAATTCTGTTAGCCATTTTGAAAGGAATCGTCTATATACGTGTTACCTATTACTCTGTAGACGCACATGCATGCATAATACGAATATGATGAAATTAAAAAGGGGAAATAATAATTAATTACGTATGAGTGGTTACGCCAGAAAATTACGATATTTTCGCGTAATAATATAGATATTTTTATTTTGTGTATGGAATCAACGGCGAATATTATCATGTATATTAAAATTACATGTTAATATGCATATATTTTTTATTCATTAACTGTTATTACCTATTTATTATTATTTGCAATCGTGGATATCCTTTAGTCATATTGTGTCCTGTCAATTCTACTTTCTTCTTCTTCTTTTTTCACGTTTATTATAATTTATATAACGTTTGTACACTTTATGGACTTTGCTTCGTGGTTTACAACTAAATTAAATTAACAAAATTTAAAAATTAAATTAATTTTTGTTCAGATATGATGATATTCAAGTGTAACAATGAATTTTTAACAACAATTTGAAAGACCTTTATTATTATACCCCCTTATTTTCTTACCGATCTATATATAAATATAATTTTATACACACAATTTATAATTTAATTGATCCATATTATACATGTATACATACATCATATTGTACATATTATTGATTTGTATCTAAATGTATTGTGTTGGGTATTACGGCAACAACTTAAATCTTTTTGATTTCAATTTACTCTATTTAGTATAAGCCGTAAGCATTATTCATTATTTATATTGTATTGAGTATATATTATTAAGTTTATTTAAATATATAATTATATCTATAGCATAGTATTAAGTTATCAAAACGCCGTCACGTTCATGGTATTTATGAAAATCAAAATAAAATACAAAAATACTGAATACCTACAAAATGTATTATAATAATAGTAAGTACAATATAATACCATTATTTGTTGGTATTACAATCAATTGTCACCCAGTAAAGTGGGTATAAACACGTTTATCAAATAAAAGCAACGAAAATCAAAGTTCATTATTCTAATAAGGAGTTTTTGAAAATATTGAAATACCCATCAAAATTGACGAATAAAACTACTACACACAGAATTTGCACAAGTTTGGTAGTTATTTGGTATAAACTTTTGTTCACATTTCTTCCACGGCAAATCGTTTTACCATTTATAATACGACTACACCGAACCAAATACATTTACAGTGTCATTTCTGTTATTTCGCAAAGTAGCGAAAACCTTTTTCCACCTCTTCTTCCCCCCGCAACACCGACTCAACACCGTATGCACCCCCCAGTAACTGAACATTCTTTGGTCGTTATGCTGCATAGTTATTCAAGGGGTTGGGCGAGGCGTGTAGAGAACAATAGCTAAACAGATGAACCGTCGTAATTCATTCAACAATAATTTTCACGAATCGTAGTAAAAAAAAAAAAAAACCCTCCAATATCATATTTTAAATAATCACCATACTCTGACGTGTCTGTGCTACATAATTTAGTATTACTATAACACGTCTTTATTATTGCCTACTGAAGGGTAGGGAAATTTATATCAAATCAAAACAATTGTAAAATAATTCAAAAATCATCGTATATAAATTTGAAAATGTATTTATAGTACTAAATCAGGAGAAAAAAGCTAATATGGTTCACTAGTCCATTGAAATACTCAATCAAGATCATTATGCAATTAAATGAACACTTCAGTAATAAAATAGTCAAACATAAAATAATATAATAATTTAAGATAAAAAAAAATGTATTATAAAAGTTTTTTTTTTTTATAAGTTGTTATAATCATCATAATATTATGAAAACAAATTTTCCTCGCTGTTGAGTTTTTTATCAACTGTTTTATGTGAAAAAAAAACAATTTAAAAACAATTTGTCCAATTCATTCATGAATCAAAAATGATTAAAATAATGTAGGTACCTAACTTAATTTTACTGTAGCAAACAAACATTATTATAAATTGGAATCTTTATCTCGTCATAGAATAATTATTTTTCTAAATAGTTGGAGTAATAATTATTTAAATTATACAAATACTTTCGTTTAATTATTGAGATAAAAAAATGTAATTCACTAAGAACTATTAGTATACAATTAAAATTATTAGAAATACGAGTATGTTTATTTTTTATTTTAGTAAGAAATTACTCAAAATAATACAAAATATATTACAAGTTTAAAAGTATCAATTATTATTATTTATTTATTTTTACTTAAAATTGCGTTAATTTTCATAGATTCTGATGAATGATAAGTGTAGAATATTTTTCCTAAAAGTACTTCAATTACTTTTTAAAATTAAATATTAACTTATATGATTTTTATAATACCAATTATAACAAATACAATAATGTACTTTTGAGTAATGTATGTATAACAGAATTATATCATATTATTTCAAAACATTCATATTTTCGTTATTTTGTTCCTAAACACTAAGTACATACGTTAATATACAAATTTCTGTATAGAAAAGGAAAAGATAATAATGTTTTTATTAATTATAGTCCATTGAATTTTCTATACAGTTAATTACAAGTTGTATAGTTATAATATATATTTTAACCACACTTTATTCAAAAATATTTATACCTTTAAAAATGTTTTTGTACAGTGTTCATTTTTAATTTGTTTGATAAAGATTAATGACTATAATGTTCGAATATGTTATTTAAAAATAGTTTTTTGATTTTGAATTAAGATCTAGTTTTGTATTTTGTAGATAAAAAAGTCAAACTTTAATTAGTAATATATTTTTAATTCTTTTAAAATAAAAATAAATAAATAATAATTTATTCTTTTAAACTTGTAATATATTTTGTATTATTTTAAGTAGTTTCTTACTAAAATAAAAAAAAATACATTAAAATATTGTTAATTTCTTGCCTAAAAAATTAGAATTCAAATGATTTTGGTATAAACTTGTTATACGTATTATAAATGGATATAAATCGTATGAATTCGTATGATCTTAAGTGACAATTTAGCTACTAATTAGCTGAATATTTATTGTTTTTTTGCAACCTGATTTTGCGTTAACTGAGATATATAAATCAGTGACGTATGGTTTGCATTTTTAATAATAAGACTATCATTATATTTTAACTGGAAGGAACTTAGATTTATACAGCAGAAAACAAAATGCAATACTTCAGATATTTTTAACTCACACATTTTAAACAATATATAGATTGATGTCCTAGACCAATAACAAAGTTTACAACTCATCTAAACTAAATATTAAACAAAGATGAATAATATTAAGTTTTGTTGGCAAAATAAAATACATTTGTTTTGTAAAACAAAAACCATCAAAATAGTTCAAATGTTGAGTATATTATTTTATCAAGTATTCTGCATTTAAATAATTGTATGTATTACAATAATATATAGCTAGTACTTTATTAATAATTTATTATCAATTACATTTGACATGTATTAATTGATGTTTATCAGTATTATTAAACCTTTAATGTATTTAATATAGTACATTTTCAATATAAGATAATTATTATTATAAGGAATATTGAACACATTTCTTTAATTACTGGGGTATTATAATTGTTATCTTAATATGTCCAGTCATAATCTAATTTAGATAATTATCACCAATTCCGGGGACAACTGTATAGTACTGATATGAACATTCGCCATTATTTTCTTAAGTAGGTAACTATATTTATTAACATATCAGCTTTCGCTATCACACGATGAGCACACCGATGCTAATACGTAATGGTGGCGGATAACCTAATATGCGACCAAATATAACATAATATATTACTGGGTCATAGTGTGGCGTATTGTCTGGCCGCAGTCACTAATTAGTGCTGCGGTTAAGCACCGTTCGGCGTTACTAGCTCCCGGATGGATGACCAGTGACTACCCGGGTTCTTATAGTGACGAAGCCATGCCCTACATGCAACAACACGTGTTCCACTAAACTAATTTAAAATTAAAAAAATAAAAATCAATAGCTCATAGCCATAGTTGGTGATGACCATATTACAGGATCCTGACATGGAAAGATAAAATAAGATGATAAGATGGGAGATGGTTGCACCATTCCAAATTTTTAAAATTTTGAATAATTTTTCATTATATTAGGTACTTATCTAACTATATTAAGATATTACCTTTTCTTATTATAATATAAGCTATTAAAACATGCCATATTAAAACAGTTCTGTGGATACCTATGGGACGATTCAAAAGTTAAAGAATGCATTACCATCGTGGATTACATTTACATGATTAAAAATAATACATGTTTGATTTTTATTTTGGTTTACGATAATAGGTCAGTTTATATGATCATATTCAAACTTAGAATATAATAGTTTGTTTATTTTGTATTTCTGGTAGGTTTTTAAGTTTTGAATCGGTTTCATTTCCCAATCATTAGAATAATGTACAGTTTCTAAATACATTTGAAATAACCAAAAAATAACCTCTATTAAAAAGTTCTTGGTGTATTATTTACAGCTATAATAATTTATTCTTTTATTGTATTTTTTTTTATCTATAATAAACATTTTGTAATTTTATTTAGCATTTAATACTACATTACTACACATTAATATCTACATTTTTTTTAAAGTATATTGAAGCAGTTTTACCATTTGGAAGTTTTTTTCAGGAAAACTGGAATTGATACTTATTTGAACTTTGAAGTGTTGTTATGGAAATATTACTATTAAAAAAGTATTTATGAAAAAATTAAGAACTCATCATTTCATAACTATTAACTTCCTCGTTTTTAATAATTTTTACACTTGAATTTAAAGTAGGTAACAACTTATTTTTTTCGAAAATAAAAACTTTAGCCATCTGAATGCATATAAAATATTTTTAATTTTTTTGCTACATTATCATTTTGAAATTTCATATTTAATAAATGTATTCACCCAATTTTTAATTACGATTATAATGGTATAATACTTATTTAGTAAAAGTATCATGTTTATCTATTTTAAATATGCTTAGTCGTTATTATGAAGTGGTATCCAAAAAAATATTTATAATACCATAAATTAATTGAATGATATGCCGTTCTATTTTTCAGTTCACATATTTGTCAATGTAAAAAGCTTTTAGTTTAATTAAACTAAACACGAAACTTTTTTTTTTAACAAATGCAAGTTATAAATGTTAAATAATATTATGTTTACTTAAAAATTGTTGCATACAAATTATATTATTAAACGGGTTTTAAGGTTTCGTAATACAATTTGTCACTCGTCAAAAAATGGATATATTTTTAATTATTTTTATTTATGGAAACGTAACGTTTCAAACGTTAGATACTTTAGAATATAGTATTAGGTCCATAGCATCATAGATATCATCATCTATTAGATAGATTATTAATATTTTCAGTTTCAATTAATTAATATACACTATAAACAATCATATTAAAGTACTGACACGTTCCAATTATAAGACTAAGACTATACGTATTAAAGTATGCCTTCCTAAAACTTAAATAATGTTATTATTATTAACGGGCTAAAATTTTGAACAACACTGTATGCCATATGGTCAGATTGAAAAATAAATAATAAATATGTTGCTAATAATTTAAAAAGTAAAGTTTTCCGTCAAATACAACTAAAAATTCTATACTAAATGATTTTAACACAGTTAAAAGTTTAAAGACGTATTGCGGTTTTTAACATTAAAAACATTATATAATTTATATTCAATTAAATTACATCTTATGTATTGAATTTTTATTTTATACTGTAGTCTATAATCCAATTATTGAACACGTAAACCAAATACATGTCACAATTTGTTTTAGCAGTATTAAAACATAATATAATGTTATCGTTCGATGTTAAAATGTACACTATGTCATTATGTGATTCGTGTGCTAATGTATGTTAAAATTGTATTTAAAAACGAACTTTATCCATTTAACACAAACACGATGACCCTTTCGTAGGTTACACGTTATGTAATAAAGGCAGAGTATAGTAATTTATCTTTTATCTATCTAAACACAAGTTTGATACGGGCGAATAAAATTAAGTTATTTTTAAATTATTATTATATCGTCCAATCGTATATTTAAAGATATTGATATAGACTGGCGATCATGATATACAAAAAACAATATCGTTTATTATTTTTGATTTAAATGGATATATTATTCCACCGGTTACATTACTATTCATTTTTAAAACGATCAGAACGTAACACTGTAATTTTGTAGTTTTTACCCAAGGTTAATAATAATAATAATAATGGGCTTTTTCAGAAATATTTCTCTCGTGTTTATTGTCCGGGCAGACGGAAAGCCACAAAAACATTATTCTGCGACAGTTCCCAATGAATGAAAGATAGTCAGGCATCGTAAAAACGTCGTCGTTCGACTAGAGGGCGGAATCCGCTAATAACGCCGGGTGATTCGGTATAACATTTATTTGATAAGTCGTCGGCAACGCTAGATGTGGCGCCAAGTCCTCTTTCCCGGAGTCTATGTAGCGACATTCCCTCCGCGTCCTCCTTTTTATGTTTTCTGTGTATTATTATACACGAATTTTTTTTCGCTTGTTTTCTGCTTGTTTTTTCTTTTTCAAAATGGTTTACCCTCCTTTGACAATGACCTTTTTACACACAAAAACGATTCGAAAGGAAACAGGCATCTAGTTTATTTATACAGTGAAACTAGTGAAACTAAAAATTAGAAAACAGAATATACAAAAATCAAAGAATTTTTTAAATTGTTAACACGCCATTTGAATAAACGACATAAGTATATTTCGATCGCTCTAAAGTGTACAAATACATTTTAAAGTTCAAAGTGAATGGATAAAAGCTATTGGTTTTAAAGTGGAGCACATTTTTTTATAAAAACGATTTATAATAATTCTTGTATGACTAAGCTTTTTTTTGCTATAGTAAATAGATTAAATATTTAATTAGGT
This sequence comes from Rhopalosiphum padi, assembly GCF_020882245.1. Taxonomy (NCBI): domain Eukaryota; kingdom Metazoa; phylum Arthropoda; class Insecta; order Hemiptera; family Aphididae; genus Rhopalosiphum; species Rhopalosiphum padi. The sequence continues at coordinate 60,411,788 of NC_083597.1, read as the reverse complement.
AGCAAATGTTTATTAAAAATCTATTTATCGATAAAAAGTAAATTATTTAAGTTAAACTGCTTTAAATGTACTGATAAAATCAATATGATTTTACACGGATTTAAAATTTCATCCACTAACAAAGTCATAAAAAATGTAACTTTTAAATTTCCATTTTTGATTTACTTTCCTTTTTTTCATGTACCTATGTAATAATAAATTATAATATGTAATAAATAAATACAATTACTTAATTAAATGTCTACATAGATTTTTTTTTGAAAAAACAAAGTTTATTACTAAATATGTTAATATGAAATGCGTTTAAAAACTAAATTAAATAACTAAAAAAAAAAACTAAACTTAATTCTAAACATTGAATTTAAAAAATGTAAGTTTTTCTTGAAAAAATAAGTATTTAGAGACTATTAAAAACCAAAAAGTTGTAAAATTAAAAAAACTTATTAGGTTTCAAATATTCCATGTTTGGGTTTAACTTTTTCGTCCTATATGATGCTGAAAATAAAATCGTTTTTCACAAACGATAATTACAAATTTAATACCATTCAACAACTTAACCATTATATGTCGCACTAGTAGCACATCATTTTGTAACCTAACCGGATTAGTAACTTACCCGTATTATCGTCGTATACATATACCGTCATATACACACCTCTTTTATTTATATAATTAAAAACCTTCTTCTCAGTAAACACAAACAGTGTATTATGGTCTTAATTAATATCTATGTGTTGAAATCCATAACATTGTTTTTAATTTGGATATTTATATATATTTATGAATATGGATCGATGGACGGTGTGGTTGAGTGAGATAAACCCATTTTCTAGTGAAAAAATCAATGGAAAACCACACTACACTTATTTTATCTAGTATTATTAATTATAACAGTCAAATTTCCAGAGAAATCAACTATTGTCTATTCTAAATCAAATTTGTTTGTTGTAAAAGTAGGAATATATATTATAAATGTAACTAAATCTTAAAATTATATTAAATAATATTGGAAAGAATAAGAAAATATGTATTGAAATGTATGAAACTTAAGATTAACAGATAATTTATGATAATAATAATAACGTTACGTTATTATTTGTATACCGGTGAAAACATATTATATTTTAAATCAATGATTAAGTCGATTAAGAGGACACCGCACTCGCATGTGATGTCTCCATTTTATACACATACAACAAAGAAAATTTGAGTTCAGCAAAATCAATTTTATATTGTTAGCTTTTATATTAGAGTAAATTTACCTATTAACAAACTTAAAGATAACAATATTATCTAGGCCATCACCTAAGATTTTATTAATGTTATAACTTTAAAGTGAGCTATGAGCATTTTAAAGTTGTAATATTTTACATATTTATAATCAATTTCAAGTTGATAATATCAATAAAAGCCCATGAGAATGGTTTATAGATAATATTCTTACCTATAAGTAGTTAAAGTTTAATAATAGGTCAATTTAATGCAATATTAAAGCTAACAACATAAAATGGATTCTGCTGAACGAAAATTTGTTATGTTGTATGCAAGTAAGACAGAAACTACAAGGACGGTAATTAATTATCATTTATCGTTTTTAAATAAAAATTTAGGACATGAAGTATATAATATGATCATAATATAACTCATGTAAGCCGTCACAATACATTTATAAGTACCTTATATTTTTTCCATATTTAAATAGGAATAATTTCATAATATATTACTTATGATAATTTTCGAAACAATAAGTTACACATTATATAGATATTTTATTAATAGATATACTTAAAATATGTTGTGTGTATATATTTATATATTTTATATACTATAGTTACATTGTAAGATATTATGTCAATACTATTTACAAAACTTAATTTTTAAATTGAAATAGTATGAAATATATACGAGTAGTAACTAATACTTATAGGTAACACAAATTTTAAATGTTTTGGTATTGATAACAAAATATATTAATTACATATCTATATAATATTGTAATACTGTGGGGGTATCGGTTAGGTACTAAATTATAGTTTTATAAAATACATACAAATATATCAATCAATGAAAATGTTTTATTTCTACCTTTAAACAAAAATGTTTATACAACCATGTATCCATAGAGTAAATTACAAATAGAATAAGAATAAAAATGTGACTTAAGGGTATTCGATTTTAAAAAGTGGCTATAAATTACTCTAGATAGCCATAAACAATTTCCATCCGGTTGACCAACACGCCCGATGAGAACCAGTATAATGTAAGGAAAAAATAATTTCACTCTTATTGATGAATTATATTTTAATAAATAAATTAAAATTCAAGTTTACATTATTTCATAAATTATTTATAAAGTACATTATAAATGTGTTTTTGACAAAGATCAATAGTGAGTTCAATCAGTTCAAAGAAACATTTTATTTCATTCCTTTTATTTTTAGTTTAAAAATTGTTTTTTAACTACTGAAAAACGCGTACAGAGCTAAAAACTAATATTGATAATTTATGTTCGATTAATAAAATGAAAACGTATAAGAACTTAGTTAACCATCGTAATATTATTCATAATTACGTTTCAATATTGTTATCTAACGAGATCGAAATTAAACTAAAATAACTACTAAAATCACAAAGATTAAGGACAAATCTTGGATAACTATAATTTAAGAATTTCAAATTACCATCAATTAATTTATTCATTTTATATTCTGAGCAAAGTTTAGATTATATATATATATACATATTTATATTCATTTTACAATAATTTATTTTATTTGTCTTTTTTTCTATTAAAAAAATGCTCTTATCAACAACTTTAATGGAGGTTTCTAGTAAAAAATTAGACCTGGTTTGTATTTTGACGGGAATCTGAAGTAATTTTTAAAATAATCAAGAATTAAAAAAAACATTCGTTAATATTGATATATTATTATTAAAATAATTATAAAACAAACGACACTTACTGTTAGCAGAATAGTTACCTTCTATTTCAATATTTTGTTTAAATATAAATATAGTACAAAAATGTATGTTATAATGTACATATTTTTGCAAACTATTTATTTTTATCAAAAACTAAAAAATATTTACTAAAGTTTAAGATCAATGAATTCATTAATTTTTATTTTTTATTTAAATGAAAAATTAAAACGAATTATTGGACTTTTTTTCGTACCTATTTTGCCTCTACTATTTATGTTACATGTCACATGGTATTAACTAAAAAACATCTCTATATGAATCTAATATAGTTACCTAATCAATGACAGATTAATACCAAACATGAGGAAATGAGAAGATTTTGATATTAAATTAGACAAGGATCTGAAAAGGAAATTATCATATAATAATATAAACTCAACCAATAATGTGGACTTATCATACAGTAAACTATTAAATTTCAGTTTAAACTCATCATACAGTATATTAATATTATTAACATACAGTATTAATTTATTGTGTATCATTGACCTGAAGTTATACAGTAAAAACTAATTTTAGGATTAAGATGTTTAAGTCATTCCTTCATAATATGTCATATCCAAATAAGTTTAGTCAATATTTTAATAAGTTTTATGTATTTTATTTTTACTGTTTTTTTTCTTTTACTCATTTTGTTTGTGGGTGGCTTTACAGAGTTTTTAAAATAAAATTAATTTTTTTTCAAAAACAAGTACTTAATATGGAAAAATTCAAATTTATTTCCAATTATATTTTGTTTTCAATTATTTTGATAGCTACTGGTGTTTTTTACTTTTAATCACCAAAGTAGATTCAACAAGATTAAATTTTTTACCAGAAATAGTAAAAACATATCAAAGTGAATAATTAAAACACTTTTACAGCTCTAAATGGTGATGTAATGTGAAAAATAAAAATGTACTATAATATAATACTCCATACAATAATATATAACAAATAAAATATGTATATAAAAAAATAAATAAAAACACACATTATTGTCCTTAATTTATTACATTATAATAATAATTAGATTATTAACTAAACATATTGAATTATCAATTATTATCTCCTATGAAGTTAATTGAATGTGATATGCATAACTGTACATTAAATTAATATATACATAATGAATTATGTATATACTGTATAAACTATTTTTATATTGTGTACACTATTTAATCAATATTACGAAATTAAATTCAAAGCATTGTAATAATATAGGTAATATTTGATAGTTTACAATGTTATTCTAAATTAGTATTTAATTTAATATTTAGGTATAAACATACGTGTAATATTATTATAAACATTTATATTTATGTAATTAAATTTGATAATTTATTTAATAAAAAGAAGTTTACTTTGATCTTGATATAATAAACGAGTACCTGTTACATATAATATGTTTATATTATATTATAATACATATGTAAAAATAACGGTTGAATTTATAAGCAAAGAACGAATATAAAGTTAAAAATTATAACTAAATAGAATTTTAAAATAAATATTGAGTTTAATATAACTTATTTTTAATCACAAATAAAAAAGAGTTTTTTTTTTAAAAGAATTTATTGACAGTTTCAACGTGTTTAAAAAAAAAAAAACTTTGTTACACGATTTATGACCATAACAATAGTGTTTCATGTATAATATGAAACATAATTTTAACACCATATTGTAAGTTGTAACTTGTTATATTTTTTTACGCATAATGATTTAATAATATTTTATTTATTTATTATTTATAATAAAAATAATATTATTTAAGGAATATTATAATTATTACAATGCAATACATCATATAAACTAAGAATATTTGATTAAATATTTAGCTACACTTTAAATGTATTATACACCGACATTAACCCATACACAAAATTTAGCCAGTCATCAACATATTATTGGGGTTCATAAATTCGATCGAGTTATAGCTTTAAAAACAGATACATTTGTCCGTAAATAAGACTCGAACATATTATACATTTTAAATACAAATTTGTTTTTATAACTATTGGTGGTATAATTAGTTACAATTTATTAGTTTTAAGTGTTAAGTCATATACTTAACATATATTAATATGCGTATATATTTATATGTATATTAAAGTTTATAACGTATGCCTAATATTTTAATTATTTACATAACATATCATATGTAAATACTGTTTCGAGTATATGTATACATATGGTATATATATCATTATTAAAGGTTATGTATATCCGAGTATTTCGATTCAAAATTATTCCATACCGTATAAATTTGATTCAGATACCAAATATTAAATAATGGATATTTTTCGCATTATATCAGTCAACTCCATCTAGGATGTAGTGTTTTTGCTTTATGATATAATCGATTTCAATATAATTTATTGGTACAGATTTTAAGGTTTTTGGGTTATAAGAATATAAAAATAAAACCATTGAAAATTATTATATTTAAGACAACATAATATATAAGTAATGTAATTTATGTACAAGCAATAATTCATTATAATATATATTATATGTTTTATAAATAATTTAACCCAATTTATGTCAAATGCTTCTAATATCAAAAAGAATTTTACTTTTACCCAACAAATTAATAAAAATGAAACACGTTTTATATTGAATAGAATCAATGATTTCACTAAATGAAAATTAATTAAATTAATTAAGTACCCAACTACTGGATATTGCAAGCCACAATTAAACAAATAAAATGATATAAAAATATTTAATTCCAAAATTTGATACGCTGCATTACAAGTATTAATTTGTTTAGAAAATATGTCTGGGAATTTATCGGTACGCTAAATACCCTACCTATATATTTTCATTAATAACAAACAAGATTATTATTATCAATATGTGTGTGTGTGTGTGTGTGTGTGTGTGTGTGTGTGTGTGTGTGTGTGTGTGTGTGTGTGTTTGTAACTGTTTAAGTTATAATCACAAAATAAAAAAAAAAAATATTATTCTCGATATGAATTATTTGTAAAATTGTTTATTATTATCAATGAATCTACCTATATACTATTTAATGGTTAAAAATTATATATATTATTAATATTTAATAGTCAATTGTTTCAACTTTCGTTTGACTCTTCTTATATTCCTTGTATTTACTAAATTGGAGAAATGTTTAAGAATACCTATTAAAAATAATTGTTTGAATGTAATAGATTCTATACAGGTAGTTTTCACCCGACTACATGAAGTTAATTTTTTGACAAACATGATAGTAATCTTAATAATTATTTTTTATATTAACATAAAAATAATAGGTTTACTAAACTTGTTTTAACAGCTGACTTTGTAAAGTATGACTGTGTATGAGATTAAAAAGAAAAAAATTAAAAAATTGTTTTTCAATGGTTTTTATCCTACATAAATTAAAGTGTGTTAAAAAAAACGCGATAGCTTTTGATTGTTAACAATAAATGTTCGTGTTTTTATCTTAGATCTTTTTTTTTTCTTATAACAATAGAAACTATTAATAATTTTTTTTTCAATATAAACCAAATATTTTATTTAAACCGTTCATAGTATCTATTAAATGAACCTCTTCGAATAGTATAAAAAAAATATTATATACATTAATATTTATTATAGTACCTATTAGAATTTTTTTTTTTTTTAATTATAATTTAATATTTATTAGAACTTAAGAATATAATTAACTTCGATTAACAGTGTAACACAGAAAAAATGAAAACTGATAAATCACCACTCAAAAGACTTTCAAGCGCCAAATCGACTCATTGTCAAACTTAGGTAGTTTTATGTTCTCGCATAGTTTATTTTAGTAAATAAATAGTTTATTTTAGTAATGTATTAAAACTTGAACCCCATTAAAAATGTAATAGGAACTTAATCTTTTATACAAACACCATTATGTTGTATAGAATAACACTTTTTAATTTATATATAATTATAAAATACCTTAATACCTTAAAAATAAATAAATCGCTGTTTTATTACAGATATGTATATATCAACATTTTCCAAACAATAATATTTTGATTGGATAATGTGATTTTTAATTTTATTTATTAACTATATAGATATAGATTCGTGATTAGTATAATTTCCTGACATTTTTATCACTCCGAACACTCGTTTTCAGTCGGATGAAGCACACAAAAATCGTAGTTATAGATAAAATTATAAGAAATAATTATAATTATTGATTGGTCAATCTCTATAATAGATCTAACCATATGTCGTAACATTAACAACATCAGAGTAAGACAATATCGTGACTGGCTCTAACCGATCAAAGGAAAGGTGACTTACCTTTTCTTGACTCGATTTTGACAGATCATGCCCAGTATACTTGCAGAACCAAAATAATAGTGTTTGACAGAACGTACAACAGTGATATCTATCTACAACATGATGGTCAACCAGTAACTATAACAATATTTTGAATTTCCCATTAACATCATGAATAAAGACTGACTTAAGGCCTAACTGTTTAAAACCGATATTTTTTCAGGCACTTAATCAAGTTGCCAAATCAAATATTTCCATAACCATTACCACATACTCATGCTTGTAGACCTTTCTAATATTACCCATGGAAGTATGCTTAGCAATGTATGGGCTGATTTGTATCTATTTGTATATATATATATATATATATATATATATATATAAGTGTAAAATAAAAAATTAATATTATTATACCATAAATCAAAGTGGTTATAATATTATATATGACTGGTACATAAATGTATATATTATTTCATATTTGATAAAGTTTTATAAATGTTGAATGTTGAACGATAATATCAGAGATTAGCTATTTTAAATTTGAGTTTAAAAGTTAAATAAAATTTTAAAAGTAATTTTAGTAAAATATATATGTATGTAATAGAACATTTTATATTTCTAATTATTTAATAATTATTGCAATAATATGCTCAATTAAAAACAATTAATTAATAATAATTTAATTTTGATTTCAATATCATAATTATGATGAGATTTTGTGAAAAATAAAATTATGTTTAAAAAGATAATATTGTTTATTGAATTAATTAAAAAAAAAAAATATTTAAAAATTTAAGTAAAAACCTATTTTACTCAAATTTTTTTTAATTTTTTTAATTTAAAATTAAAAATTAATTTATCAATTTATCAATGACAATACTCATTTAGAAACTGCAATTTATCTATGGCACGATTGTATTGGAAATTATATAAAAATTATGCATTTTATATCAATATTTATGTATTATTAAATATTCAATGAACAGTTATTTGAACAAGATATATTATTTAATTGTATTTGATTATTTACAATTTGCTTTATTTTATTACAGTACTTACCTAAACGATTCTCGTTTTATTTATACAATTATAATTTATAATTTAATTGTATATTCATATACTGCATAAATAAACAATGAATTTAACAGATCCTCCAAAAATTAAACATATTATTATATTTAATAATAATTTGCATTTTTGTTCGCTTTATTGTAAATAAGTAATCTAAATATTATAATATTTATGTTACAATATTGATTTAGTTTTTGTAATCTATATAATATCATCGCACAATCAATTCACTCGGCCAAACGTTATTAGACATGTACATATATAAATTATGTTGCTCTTGTATGATTCACGTCAATATTTAAGTTTACAACTATCATCATACATATGAATGTATTGTGCTCGTAAAATAAGTAATATGATAATACATTTTATGAAGTCAGACCTAAAAGTTTGTTAAAAAGAAACTCTTGAAAACATTATTTAGCTTTTATTCTATTTGATACCACGCCTATCATCATAATTTATCAATGTATCATAATATTAAATATGATTGTAGTAACATGTCTAAATGGATGGTTTGTATTCCTTGTATTGCAATAAATTGATAAATCTGATGTAAAAGTAAGGTTTCTAGTGTTCCTGCGTCCTGCACATAATGGATGTGTACTGGTTTTATTGGAAAACGCTGTTTCTTGCTTTTAATAATATTATTTTTAATTTTATACTAAATTGTATTATTTTGTTTTTTTATATAATATATAAACATAACACCATAACTCAAGGAATTTTTTAATAAAAATAATTATTGTTAGTAATAATAATAACACCGGCGGTTGTGACACAATACAGAGGCGAGATAGAAAGTATATGGTATTAAATAAAGCACATCAGCGCCAGCCTTAGAACAATGGTGGAAAATAGGTGTGCGGGGGCTGGTCTGCAATTGTTATGCAAATATCTGTGGCGATGGGTAAATCAACCACCGTGTCGGTCGACACCCTACTATTGCAGCCACGAGAGAGTTAGAGAGAGTGTACGAGAGAGTGATTATGAATGTGGAAAGAAGAGGAGTGAGGGGGTCATGATGACTTTTATATTGCCCCGACCGCCGCAAGCTTAGGTAACCCACTTGTATTTTTATCATTATTTACACTATTAAATTCCCATTCCGTGCGATTATATAAGTACAATGTATGAAGCCGAACAGGGTAGTTGCATATGAGATTTAAACTGCGCTCTATATTATATACTGACTAAATCATATCGTTGTATTATATTTTTTTCCAAAACATCCGGACTTCGTATTTGTAATTAGTTTGATTAATCTGAATATCGATGGTTTAGAACGTAATAAATATATGTGTATACTGTATATACCCAACAAAAAAAGTTTATTGATCAACTAACAGTTATAAATATTAATTACGGTGATTCACGGAGTGTTCCTTAATTTTATTTTATAACACCATAACACCTGCGTTTGCAATATCCACCATACATAATAGAAGATATAGCATAAGGTAAATCAAAGTTTCGCTTTAAACTAATTAATGGCCAATTTTCATTGCCCTTCTATCTACATTTCTTTTCTAGCTTTCAATTCCGGAAACATTTTCCATTTAGTATTCTCTTTAGCAACAATTGTAATTATTTGAACAACTGTCCATCATTCTAATGCTTATTACATAGTATAAACGCCATACAACTATAAGCCAATATACCTTGCATTTATTTGAGTTCTTTGGTATTTAATATCTATGGTCATACAATGATTTATCTAGACTACCAAATGCATTGTAAAAAATGATTATACTTACCTAATAGTTTTATTACACAGATTTCCAAGATCGGAAATAATTTAACTATATAGCTGCTTAATTAAAATTTTCAAAATACTCACTAAAATGTTATTAAAATGTAATTTAATACAACAAATTATTATTAATGTACGTTTAATAAATAATTAATAAACAATGTTTAATGTATTATAATTACATATTAATTTCGAACATACTCTTTAAATTTTAATTTAATTTTGAAATTAATCTAAAATATAATTTAAACTTAAATACAATTTTCAATAAGTATATCAAAATAGGCGTTGCCTATATCATGTGACACACAGCCCTATAATACTTTATACATTGAGTTAATTAGGTTTTGAATAGTGACGCGGCATGTACCAAATACATTTTTAATTGTACACAAGAAATTACAACTGAACTGGTGGATGAATTAATGTTTATAAATTAATTAGCTACCTATTAAATATATCGTAAAAATATATAAAACATTGAATAAAAAAATCAAAATAAAAATGAATGAGTTAGGTATCTCTAGTGTCCAATTCACTCGTACTTGCCCAATAGTTTTAAATTATAAACCACACTCCATCAATCATTCTTCACGCAGTACAATATTATATTATATTTTATACGAAAATTACGTATGAAATGTATGTCCATGAATGTATTTATAATTATACGAGTGTTGAAAGTTTAAATGGTTCATGCAGGTTAATGCACGTCGGTCATACTTTTTCAAACACGTCCATATATTACAACTTCGGAAGGATGCTATATGAAATAACAGTAACGAATTTAAGTAAACTCTTCTCATTTAAATGACAATCGGGTGTACCTTAATCCACAAAACTCAAATATGTCACTGAGCGTGTGATTATGCATAGTCATTATATTTTGTAGTGCTGGAAAAAGTTTCAACAAAGAATATAATTTATATTTTAGTTTTATTCATATTTTTGCAACACGACACGAAGTTTTCATATTTTCAATTTGGTTACATCAAACTCATCTTATGTTTGTTTCTCATCGGTCCTTAAGATTTTCAAAGAAAATGATTCGGTTTAAAACTAATGACGTGTTTATGGTAAGACTTTTAAACGCTTTAATGGTTTACAAACATTAGTATTTTAATGAACACGAAATTCAAATACATATATACGTAATACGTAGTATAGTGGTGTTATTTTATTATTATTTTTTAACACGTATATTTTTTATGCGACCCACACAAACCCTATCTAAAATTGTATTTATTTTTCAAAGCAACCAATTTAAGAAGTAATGTTCACTATAATATTGGATTTTAAATACGAAAATATATGCGTTGTGTGATCAAAATGTCACAAATGACGTAGTATATATATATTGTCTATGCTATAAATCTTTTTAAATATCACGCATATTGTTTCGAGATCGTGTTATTCTATTACTCTATTACTTATTATATTGTAGTTTTAGTTTTAATTAAAATCAGTGTGCTAATAAACGACGAAATACTATCAAAAACGGAGACAGCTCAAAACACACTTCGCAAATTAAATTATAAACTCAATTAATTACAATGCTTTAAGAGTTAAACTTACTGTAAATTGCAGTCTTACACTATGAACTTTATTGGTACAAACTTATTCGTTTTAAATAGAAAACTATGACAATTAGTCGGCATATAAAGGTTTTCATGTGTGTCAATAAAAAGGGGAAAAATATATCACACTGCGTGATTCCAAAGGTCCAACGACTATAAAAACGGTTTCCATAAAAACGTATTTAATTCATAATTATTATAAAATTTAGTTTTCCCATCCGGAACTTCAAGGTACAATATCATATAATTCAATCTTGCCTCGTTTATTCTAGCACGTATATTGTCTCTTAAAATGCATTTAACCTAATACTAATAGGTGTTTTGAAATTTGACAAAGTATTAAAACTACCTATCCGCCTCATGATCTGTAATTGTAATTTTAACACACTTGTAATTCAAACGAACCGTTTTCCTCGTCTCATAAACATGACATAATTTAATTTTAATCCATGTGTGCAAAGGTTAAAAATGTTTTAACTAATTACAGTATGGATCGAGAACATTTACATTTGAAATGGCTTTCATGTTGAGTTGTGGTTGATTATAATTACATCACTGGTATCTTTTAGCTACAGATATCTGTATTAGATGACATAGATAAATATATTTAAGTGTGACAGAACTATATGGTATGAATATTAGGCCAACCGGGAAGGCTAAACAATTTAGCATCTCTAAATATAGTTTTAGAAGCCTCCCCACAAAAAAAATAAAATAAAATAAAATAAAAAATTACAGAATTAACTGTTTATTATTACATTTTATTACTTGTATCGATGGCTTGTAGGAAATATAAACCATTGGAAATATTTAACCCTGGTTTTAGCAATTTCCACAAACAACAAACAATAGTTCCCCAGTTGTAGAGGCAGACATCAAATAAATCGATTATCTGAATAAGACGTAATAAATTATTAGACATTCCGTGACTATTGGTATTATTATTGAGTTAAGTATTAGAATAACTGTTTTAGATTTATATTATACAGCTATTATTTTAGTTATTTTATGCTAAAATGGTTCGATTATAATCAACTGATTATTATATTCGTACATTACGGCCGTTCACTGAATTTAGAATTTATAATCTCATCAAGTTTATGCTGTGGAAGGAAATATCAAATTATTGCAGTATCATAGACATCGAAAGGAATCGCAACATGCTTGATGTGAGGTTTTTATTTAATTTAAAATAATAATATTGTTTTTTCATTTCTTTCACAAAATTTTACTTAGACCTGAAGAGTTTAAATTAAAAATTAAAAATTAATCTACTTCTCTACTTTAAACGTTTGATTATGTTAGAAGTATTTATTTCAGTTGTTAAATTATTAATATCGCGTTTGTACGTTTTCGGGTATTTAAAAGTTATAAAATTCAAATGCTTAACATTATTATACTTTCAATCGTTATTTGATTTTTCCGTTTAACATTATTTTAATTTTTTCCTTTTAAGTTTAACGCAAAAAATAATTACAAAATTGTAAAAACCAATGAAATTGAACATAAACTTGAGAGTTAGTTTATTTAAAAAAATATACTATTACGTATGTATAATTATATATTTTGTTCAATAGTATTTACATTTTTTCGTTTTTATCTTATTATTTTTGTTAATTATTTTTTGATGCACCTGTCTATTTAGTTTCATTGTTAACAAATATAAAGATATTTCTGCCGATAATTTTCATACGATTCAGACCATACATAACTATCTAAAGTTATGTTGATTAAATTAAGTAGGTTGACTTCTAACTACAAGTGTAATTACGTTATACATTACACAAAATATACCTAATGAGCGATCAAAAATGTTTGTAATATTTACGTGGAAATCGTAAAAATAATAATTTGATCACTTTTTGAAAAAAAAATACAAATTATTCTTGAATAAATATTATTTATACTATTGTCTATTAATGCAAATATTATGAATATACTAAAACTAAAACAACAATACGTTAAAAAAAAAATGGTTATACGTAGTAATAAAGTACATATATTTATGTTCACGAATCAAAATAGAATAATAATTGTTATCTATTCTGTATTTCCAACTGTACACATTTTCAGTGTAAGTTAGTATTTATGTACTGGTGTTGACATAATAAATTTGAAGTAGTTTGTCGTTTCAATTCAAAAGCAATTTCCTCAATGTCGCAGTTTTTATTATTGTATACACTGTTTTTTAAAAATAAGGAGATTTTTTCAATACTCCAGAGTGACCAATGGACAATAGATTCAGTGAAATAATGTTTCTATACAGTTTTAAATAGCTATTCACTTGAGTTATTTAATGTTTTCATATATTTTATCTTTTCGATTTATTAGTTTCATTTTTTGTATAGTTTCGTAAATGTAATTACACATTTTAAATCAAACATTTTTTTCAAATTTCCAAATATTGAATGAATAAATTTTATTTAAAACTATTTTTGGTAAAAAAAAATAAATATTAATTATAATAAATATTTTACAAAATAATATTATTATTTTTGTTAGGTATAATAATAGGCTTATTCCTACCGATCTGGCAACATTTAAAAAAGTCTTCGAACATGTTTTAGTCTACTATATAATGTATGATTAACCTGTAATAATTGTTTTAATTATTTAATTATAAAAAAATTATTTACTACTAAATATGTTAAACTATTTGTGCTGTACAAAAAGAAAATTTAAAAATATTTATCCAATACACATAATGAAGTCTTTATATTTTATTTTTAGTTATTTTTATATATAACACTAAATCAATACATGATAACCCAATTTGTCCTTTTATGGATAATTTTATATTACCTATAATGTAGTTATATTTATATAAAAATATAAATATATAAAACTATATTATTATTATTACTAGCATTTACATTTTGGAGCTAAATAAGCCGTTTAAAAGTATTTATGGTAAGCAAAAAAAAAAAACCAAAAAAAATTTATTTGATTTAAACTTATTTAGTAGATAGGTACTGTAAACATAAATACAATAAAAAATTATTCAATAATACGATCAAAAATGAATTTTTTACCACATTTTTTTTTTAAATTCAATAAACAAACTATTTTTGTAAATCGAAAAAAAATGATGATATTTTCATGAGTACCTATTATGTAATAATTATCTAAAATAACACTACAAAAAAAATAGTATAATAAAATATACTTTATTGTTATCAGAAAGATACTAAACGTTTTTTTAACGTTTTAAAAACTAACTTTCAATCATAATTTGACAAATCAGTCAAGTCATAAATCAGTCTATTACCCCAAAAAAAAAATCATTTTTTTTTTTTCATTAACTATGAATTTAATATGAACTATTACGATATGAAAGCTGTAATACATTTTATTCCTATGCCGTTAGTAATAAAAAATTAGCAAGTAAAAATGTTTTACACGTTTATGGGTATAATATTATTATGAGAATTAGTAGAATATTAGTTGATTTCACAATTTAAGAATGTGTATATCTTAAACATGGAAAAAATATCGCCGTAATTTATTTCACACACTACATAACATTATTATATTATACATTTACACTATATGTTTTACGAGGACGCACAATAATAAGATTTCCGGCTAGAATTATTCGAACGTCTCGTCCGGGATGATTTAATGTTCGGACGTTTGAATTGCTCATGTAGGAATAATAATGCACACGCATAGTACACGACTGAATACGGGTTGAGCTAGGGTGACTGAATATACGTGGCATTAACCCTCGTGAGATAATATATGCTAGAGATGGCCAAACTCATTTTAATAATGATCTATTCTGAGAATATAATATCATGTATTCTTCGGATATCGAATTGTATAGCATAATGTATACCAATAAAGTAACGGCTAACGAATATTACATAATAGTCAATATGCTGACATCGTACGTGTAATTCAATCAAAGTGTATACCTAATGAATGACGTATATAAGTGTTGTAGTACGTTTGGCACTGTTATTCTTAAAATGTTCTGAAAGTAAAATCTGTGAATTTAATTCGGTATTAAGAGCTGTGTTCTTAAACATTCGTAGATAAATGCACAACGGTTTAAAGACATTACTGGGGATCGTCTACTTTAGAACCATCTACGGTTGATCAATTGGTCACCCCCTTGATGTATTTATTTGTATTCTATACGAATATACGTGTGTAAGTGACCCTTTTTTGCGAGTATGTTTGGTTCAATGGCGTAATATTTAGGACGACCGCGACAATATTGCTGTGTGTGCTTTCCGTGATCGGAAACAAATGATAAAAAATAGAAAAAAAAAAACCAAAAAAAGGTCCCCCGGGTGCCACGCAACAACGATCGTACAAGTTAAACAGTATCGTATCAGTTTTTAATATCAAATCGAGACACAAGAATTGAGAATATAAATTCCCAAAACAGTGCTAGCTTGCGCCCTTCATGCCTTACGCACGGACCACGGCGGTTTTCTCCTGTGCCCATCACGCGGGGCAGTCAAAATACGATTTAACACGTCTTACGCAGTGAACACAGACGAGCCAATGTGGGTCCGCAGTTTAAAGGCCGTAGAATAGAATACACACATCTGGTTCTGGGCTCGGGTGCGTTAATCCACGATGTTTACCGATTTTATTCGTTCCTCCGTGCACGGTAGTCGAGCAATACTAGAAATGTCTTTGACCCGTGTGATCCAATTGTCCGCAAGCTCGTTCGTGCCATAAGATTATTGCAGTGAAGTATCTCTATGACGATATTAACGATATGTCTGTAACATTACCGTTTGATTTCGAATGTCATAAATAGTGTAATACAAAACTTATTTCATTGTGTACAATTTTTTTCCTATAAAATATACACATTGGTTCGCGATGTTGTTCATTGAACATGAATTGTTAGTATCGAAACACGCTGTTATGAGTAGATGTACAAACTCTAGAAACCTTTTTGAATTGAATTACATATCAATTTTTTTTATAGTTACACTTTTATGTGTTCACGTGTAATACTTTTATTTATTTGCTCGTTTTATGCTATTGTAATAATTATTCTATGAAATAAAACGTTCATAATACATTTTCAATCATCAGAGCCAAAATAAGATGTACTCACTTGGTTCACTCTTTCTTCATTAGCAAATAACCAGCTTCAATATGCGATATGTGCAAGAAAAATATGATTATCAATCATATTGTGACAAAATATCCTAAACACGAAGAATTTTCAATATCACAGTCCCCATTCCAACAAGTACTGAATAAAGAAAACGCCGAGGCAATTTATCATTTTTCAATAATAAAAACTTTTTTTTTTAAATATTGATTATAGAATCTGTAAATATATTTTTTCATATTGATTAAAAATAATGCAGTAGTCTTGAAGGAAGGATCCATCCAGTGATTCGGTGATTCAGTGATGTGACTTTACGACAACGAACAATGGTTTTTAATCATTTGAAATATTCCGACACCATGTACTTTTTAAGTATCTTATGGGGTCACCTGGAAATAATAAGAATAGATAAATTTGAGATTAGGAGGATTATGATGGTTAGACATATTTGATCAGAGGCGTATACGGGGAGTTTTGGCTATGTGTTGTATTGTTAGAGTTGAGAAGACATTATAGAGTGTATTATAATATTAAACGCGTTCAAGGGAATTTTACTTATTTGTGAGAGGCAAATTTTTAGATTTTATTATACTTGACAACTTGGTTGAACCCTAGAATTATATTCCATATGACTATATTAGTTTCAAGAGAAGTTTATAAAGGAGTATTTTATTGTTTAGGTTGATATCTTAATATTTTGTATGGAAAAGAAGGTAGGTTATTTTTATTTAAGTGTGAATGACAATGAATGAATTTTAATTTATTAATCTTGTTTATCTATTATTTATACCTAAACCTCGATGCCACACTTTATCAAACGTCTAGGCCATATTTAGAAATGCATCAATGCATGTTTATTTTTTTTCCAGTAAATATAATATTTTGTCGACTAAAAGGTGGACTTGATGATTGGTACAGAAAATGAATTGATTGTTTGGGATATATGCATTAATCACTGGGATAAGGCACTTTAAGGTAAACTTAATAAAAAAAAAAATTGTATATAATGTAATATTTGTTTTACTTACAACCTATATGCTTAAGCTAAAAGTAGGCTAATAACCCTCAATGTTGAAGCCTTAATTTATAATCAATATATACACTTAGTCAATAATAAAAAAAATGCATACCCTTTTATAAGCCTTTTAGTTCCACTATGTGTTTTTTTATAGTTTATTTCTACTAGTTTATTTCCAAACTCTTAGATAAAATCTAAACATCGATCTAATAATATTATTTTCTATTATTTAAATATTTATCTTTTTAGATAGATTGACTTTCATTTTATGCTTTGTGGAACTGGACAAAGTATAAATTTGCAGTTAAAATTACTTTAATAATGCACCCACCCGTTCCAATTTACTAACTCTCTGAACACTTTATTTTATTTTCATGCATAGCATACCATTTTAAATAGAAAACAATTACTAAATAATATAAAAAATAATTTATTTAATTTTTTTATGATTATTTTGTATTTTATTTTAATATCAAATTACTATTCAAATGTGGGCGGCTACATACAGTGTAAGGTCATAGTACGGCCCCTTCACACTTGTACGCCCTTGATTATGGAAAGTCAAAGCAAAAAATTATTTTTTAGATTCTGAGTGAAGCGATTAATAATGTATTGGATTTATACTCTTAAAGTAACATATTTTTATTTTATTATATGTATTTTTCGCATCAGAAAAAACTTTTTATAGCAGTAGAACTTGCTGGTGTCTGATAGAAAATTTTATCTGGTCTCTACTCAACACAATCAAAATATTTCAAACACTTTTCAAAGTAATGAGGAAAACAAAAAAAAAATTACGGAAAAAGTAAAATAAATACGCAACACCAGTTTTTTACCAAATCGATTTTGTTTTATTTGTTACTTAAATTACGAATTGAAATTTTCAAAAAAAATATATTATAATATTTCCATAC
This sequence comes from Rhopalosiphum padi, assembly GCF_020882245.1. Taxonomy (NCBI): domain Eukaryota; kingdom Metazoa; phylum Arthropoda; class Insecta; order Hemiptera; family Aphididae; genus Rhopalosiphum; species Rhopalosiphum padi. The sequence continues at coordinate 60,393,145 of NC_083597.1, read as the reverse complement.
ATAATATAATTTTCAAAATATTCATATTTCTTTATGTACTATTTACATACAAAATATGGATAAAAATGTCGACTTTTCTTCGGGTTTTTTCGTTAGTTTATGATACTTATACAATTTTTGTTTACTAGTCAAAAAGCTTGAAATTCTAATAAAAAGTACCTCATTAGTTGTCTTTATAGCAATTAAAAATATCTAGTCACATTTTTTTATAAACATTTGTGGTTTTATTTTTTACAAACGTCGTCAAAATCACGAACATTTACTTGTAGAAACTATTTTGTAGTTAAAAATGCATAAAATGTTTAACTTTGATACCTAAAGCTTGAATATTTAATACAAGATTCCGCTTTAGTTATTATGATTTAAATGAAAAAAAAAAGAAATTTTAGAGTAGAGCCACATTAATTTTTAATTAGTTTTTGAAGTTTAGATTTTAACATTATTCACACTAATATAACGAACACATTTTAAATTACTAATAACCTCTTCATATAAGTTATATAAGACTATATAAATTAACAACATGATAATAATTATTATTATATACGTATATGATTTATTTACGTAATACAAAATGAACATTTTGTACTACTAAAATAAAAACAAATTACTATTAGTATTATAAATAAATTATGAAATATCCTTAGACACATTGGCTGTCATACCAATATAATACCATTTTCGATAAGAATTGTCGAAAATTTAACTTCCTATGGAATACTACACTGATCTACTTAATAACAAACATATGTTACAATGCACAACTCTCCCTTATCACTTACCCCACATTTAAATATTTAAAAACAAAAACTATGTAAATAATGAACTTACAATTAACGTACGACTATTTTTCGAATTTATATGACCCTTATTTAGTTATACATACTATAACCGTATATGTACACAGTTTATGCCAGAAATAATTATCAAAGTTAAATTTCGTTATTTTAAATATTAAAACAAATATATAAAATTATACCAGTGTACTAATAATATACAAAATTATGATTCCCAAAATAATAATTCTTTATTCGTTTATTATTATATACAGTACATATATACACATACACAGTAATATTTATTGATGATCAGTAGTACTCTAATTTTTAACCATATCCAAATCTTATATTACATGTGAATAGAACTACCTACGCCTTACCCGAAGTGCGTGCTCAATGCCAATGAATCTTCTATGTAACATCAACTTGGTTCTTAACTAGATACATAACGGTGATCAATACTGAAACATATTGACGTTATAAGCTTGTGATATATGTTCATTAAATTATTAACGTGACACTTATATAAATAAAATTAAGATTAACTTATAAGGTAATAATATTTTTAAATTAATACAGGCTTTTATAACTTACCGATAGGCTAACTACTGAAGTATATTATAAACTATTTTGAAAATTGTGTTCACGAAATTTCAAAATTGTTGTTTATATACGTATATATCATTAAAAATAAACTTTATTTACCTTATCCGAAATTAGGAATTCAAAAAAGTATTCACATTATTTTATACGTCATTATATAATATTATTTAGATACACATAGCGGTACCTTTAACGAAAATTTGATGTGAGGAAATGCTTCAGCCTTAGGTGGTAGTAAAATGTAGTAATAACATCGTGTGACCATTTTTTGTTTCTTTCATTATTTTAAAGTTAAGTGGTAAAGTTGGTCTCCTAAAAAAGAACTATCCAATCACACCTTTACAGTTTAGTGCAGAGTGGCTGAATATTTTAAAAATTTACCTAAGTGTTCCACAACGTTCTTGCCACACCATTGCATGTTGAGCTACATGCTTACATACATGAATATGCTCATGACGTGTAAATGAATTAAACATACACTACTTCACTACTTACCTATATATTAACATTCTAGTACCCATATATTGTTTAAATAAACAATAAAAAGTACCTCATAACTTATGAGCCATAAGCAACTTACAGCTTTGCTGTAGATAATCTATATTTCATGGCATCATGATTTATTCATCACTATTTTCACTTTAACATCAACCACATTATGTCGACATTTTCAAACGTATTAAAGTAAATAAATTGTATTTTGTATATCGTTCTATATTCATATTTTTTTTATAAACAACACCATACAGTTATCAGATGAGTTTCAGACATTTTTTGAAACTTCTAAATAAATATTCGATAACTATTTCATAATTTTTTTATTAAACATTTTTTTTTTTTAACATTTTATAAGTTGTATAGTTTTTTTATACTTAATCATTATTTATCTAATATTTTAAACACTGATAATTTGTAAAAAAAACAATACCTAAAGTACGATTTATTCTACATTAGTTTAGATAATAGTTAACCTAACAATATATTCACAGAGACAAAATTATTCATACTGTAAACCTATAAAATGATCAAAAATCGAAATTTTCTAATGGTTAATTTTTCCCAGGGGTCTTTAAATAAACGACAAAAGGATAATATAAATAAATTAAATTCAAAATACTTTTTGATTACAAGTATAGATTGCTCTTAAATTGTAATATATTATAAGCCAGCAGTCAAATAAATAAATGGTATACGGTTGTTTTTATATTATTATACCCAAGCGATATGTTGGAGGTAAATATTTTATAATTTTATAGGCTTATGTTCTAGATGTATTTTATGATTATAAATGTATATATTTACTCGAAATGTTATTTTTAATATGGTTAATATTCGTAAATTTTTTCATACATACTTTGATTATATTTTGGACAATATAATCTATTGTGAATATTCTTGAATAAAATTTAATTAATTTAAATTTAGGCAAATTATGTGTATTAATAAATTCTAATTATTTATACTGTAAAATAAATATAAATAAATAAATTGGATATTAATAATACGATTATTGAAAAACAAAATAACTCATACGTAATAATAATATATTAATTTGCAAAGGGTAATTTTTTTTATATATATCTATAAAGAAAAAGAAGACAATTTAAAATATTAGTGTTATAAAAATATTATTATATAGAAAGTGGAACAATACAGCAAACACTACATTTAAAAACTGCGACATTGTGTTTGTAGTTTGTATACGACACTATGGGGCTTCGACGGGATAATTTGATTACGGTAACTATTGTAGAAATTCGATATTTTTATCAATACATCATAAAATTAAAAATGCTTTGCGTATTGGTGCGCTTTTCAATAAGTTTTTACCAGTCGTTTTAAAATATGACCATTTTTATTTTATCATGAAAGCGATATTCTATTTTAGTTTCTTAATTTGTAGGCATTCATTACTACATTAATGTTTAGTTTCTAATCAATTGTACAGGTAAATAATAAATATACTATTGATGCCACTTTAAAACGTTCTGTTTATTTATATTTATTTACTTACTGACATGAAAGTGTTTTATATATCAAAATTATGATAGATACTTATTAGTATATGTAGTGATTGTATGTTAGGTATATAAGACGAAAAAAATAAATCTTAAACTATTTGTTTGTAGAAATATTTGTTAAACTTATTTGACTATTTTAAAATTTTTTTAGCAATTAAAATGGTTTTAAAATGTTACCTAAACCTAATAATACTAATAATTTATAATTGTAAGTACATTTAATAATTAATTCTACATAATCTTTTATATTAAATGTATGGTTGTTAGCACTTGTATGATGATTATGATTATAATGTAAAATTTATCATTAAGTTTAAAATTAAAATCTAAACATTGGTGCCATTTAGTACTAATTGTTATTAAATTTAATAAGCATTTACCTTTATTTTAAACGAATTTCATAGTTTTTGTTAAATGTCTTATTTTACGACATTTATTTTAGATTCAAAGTTAGTGAGATTTTTAAATAATTCACTAACTCAATAAAATTACTTTAAGTAAGTACTTGTTCAAATCTGTATTTAATATTAAATAAATAAATTCTTGGGAAATAGATTTTAAAAATGTGTATTTATTTATAGTTTAATTATTATAATTAACGAAATAAAACAATGAAAAAAAATGATGTCATTTAATATAAAGTAAAAAGTAACCATTATTAATCAAATTTTTTTTACTTGACTTTTAAAACTTGCATAGTATAAAAATCAAAAGAAAGTAAAATATTTTTAAAAATTAGAAAAAATGTAATTTCTGTTAATGTTTCAAGTATACTTCATTATATTTTATTTTAGAAATGATTGACCAAAACTTTTTTTTTTTAGTTACAATGATTTTAGTAATCAAATCATGTATATAGAGTCAATAAATTATTGAAATTGTTTACCTTAACATCAGGTATCTTTGAAAAATAGTCACTGAAAATTTTAACTATAAATTAAACATTTTAAAGGTACACTAAAAAAAGGAGTTTATGTTATGCTGTAAATAGGTGAAGTGGGTGTTTATTGAATAAGCTCATGATACTACAGTATTTAAGTAATTTTTCAAACTTTAACGCTTAAAAAAATGGAATAAGTTTTGAGATCTGAATACTTAAAATAATTACAAATGTATCGCCAAAAATATTTATTTTTATAGAGTATAAACCTTCAATTTTTTCGACAGCATTTTCGTTGCCTGTAAGTTACCCTAAAGCAACTGTAATCAATCTTAAAATTTTTCAATAAAACAATTATAGTTGCTAAGACATATTTAAAATATGATAAATCAAACTTATCACTGTGAAATGTATTATATTTTACAATATTTGTTTCATAATTTTACTATCGGTAATTTTCAATGTTTACCAATCGATAACAATGTGTTCTTTTTTTGTTATTGATGAAATGTAAATTCATACTGCAAAACATACATGAATAGTGATTGAACCAACAAAAAATATTTTCTAGACACAAACTAATTATAATTGAAACCAATATAAACTCACTCTCTTTTACTCTCAATCTTAATAACAATAATGAAACAAACGTATTAATACGTATTCACAGATTATATTATATATATATATTAGTATGTTATATGTTATTAAATGTTACCGGCATTACTAATAATCTAGTTTTTATATTTTGAAATATATTAAAGACTACCTAGGCATTTAAAAAAATAATGAAAATTCACTAGTTAATATTTATAGTTATATTTACTATTACTGGGTATTAAAAATAATTCCGAACGAACAGCAAACTATGTAATTATAAATAAGCTCTCTAAAGAAGTATTAATCGTTTTATTAATGGTACTAGTTATTTTATCAACTTAAACAAAATATGTCAAACAGTATTTTCAAACGTTTTTTTACTAATATGTTTGATACAATATTTTTGGAGAGCTTTACTATAATTCGGCATAACCATTTTAGCTTAGAGTACTATTTTATTTTACTATACTAGAAATATATTTATTTCGAATTGATAACACTGAATTTAATTAGTGTTGAATACACGTGACTATTATATTTCATGAATTTAACAGTCAGTCACAGTTTTTTATAATTAACATACCAAAAAAAAGAATGTTTCTAATTGAATTCTGATTACAAATTTAATTAATAACACGAAAAAAGATTTAATATTCTGAATAATTCAAATAATAGAACCTCAAAAAAATACTTAACATTTTATAATATTATGAGTATATTGTTATTGTGAATATAATAATTAAAAATTTAAAGAAACACTAGCATTGGTACTTTTTAAATTGTAAACGATTTTAAATTTTACCTTTTTGAAAATTATGTGTATCGTAAATTTGAGTGATTATTTTGTATGGGATTTCCTGAAAAGTGAGAAATGAAGAAAGCCTAAAGATTTATCTATTTAAAGTAGAATCTAAATTTAATTTGCCAATAGGAAATATATTCCTCACGAGTTGATCTTGTTAACGCTCAGAATCCAAAACTGAAATATTGTTTTTGAGTTAATGGGACATATGGAAATAAACTGTGGTAAAGTAGTACCATTAACACAACATGAAATAGAATAAAAATATGATATAAAGCGAAAACATGGTTATCAAAATAGTTGATACCTGAAATATATTTTACAATTATTATTTTGATATGAATGACGAGGTATTCTGTAGTTCTTACAGAAAGATCGAACGTTGACAACCAAGTCTGTTAAACAACGTTGAGTCTGGTGGTGGTTTTCTACACAGCGCAATTATATAGTGGAAAACCAAGGTAACATTATTTTATTCTACAATTATTTCTAATTTAATTTAATTGCCTTAGTAAATTATCTACAAAAATAATATATCGTTTTCACCCACAATTATTTTTAAAAAAAAAAAGAAAGAAAGAAACATATCCAGACCAATTATCCAGAATTATTAAACTAAAAATATTGTTTTATATACACTAACATCTTAATATTATAAAATAAATGATAATTTAAAGCTATGCAACTTCAAATTAATGTACAAAATTCAGATTATTTTCAAATTTTTTTTAATTCATAGGTGGGTATTAATAATAAAATATTTTGAATATTATAAATTTATACTTGTATCATATAAGTATATATTTATAGTTATATGATAATGAAAATCAAATAATTAAAAACACACAATCCATATCTGTCAGATTTTCGTATTACATCAATGTAATGATGTATTTGTATATAACATTAACAGCTAGATAATATTTATTTTCCTTAAACATGTATTTATTTGTTATCATTATAATAACACAGAAATAGAATATTATTATTGGAATGCATTTTTTTTTAATGAAATTATAGTCGGGTAATATTTTGACATTTCGACATTAATGATTTTATTAGTATTCAGTTTTCTTTTTGTATTATCATTATTTGTTATGTGAAATTATGACGCAAATATTATTAATAGTATAAACGTGTGTACATCTCAATTAAGCTTAAATCAAAGTTACGAGATTATTGACTGTTAGTGCCACGCTGAATACAATACACAACAGTAAATAATGTCGGTTCCAGTATAGACATAATATCATATACTATATTATGTAATAATCATATAATATCATATGTTTAAATATATTAGGCATTTTAATATTTGGAGGAAAATACACACAATTTTAGTCGAAAAAACGCTTAATGAAAATGAAAAAGTACCATTTTTTTAGAGGAAAAAGAAAACGAAAAATTAAGGTCTAGACCAATTTATTATTAGATAGCATAGACGAATGTGAATGTTTATGTATTTATATATTTATTGGTATAAACAATAAAAGTATATGCATATACTATTTATCAAAGTCTTAATGAATATTTTATTTAATTCTTTTATTTTTTTCATAATTAATTATTTCCAACTTAAAGGATTACTGCTTTGTTATCGGTGTTTATTTCAATGATAGGTCTTTTAGGTCAAACCTATGTCAACGGTTTTGAGATGCATACAATACCTAAACTGTAGGTCAAGATATTGAGATAACTTGTTTTAGTAATTTAGTGAGTTAAAGGAACCCTAACGTATTGATACGTAGTTTACAAACTACTAATATTAATAAAATATTTCAAATTAGTGAGCCTCGTTTAATTTTAATATTCAAATTCTGCCATAGACTACCGTATACCGTTATTTTATAAAAATTTATATAAATTTATAAAAATCAATAAAATATTAATAATATAATAAATATCAAAATTACATATTTGTTGACTATCGTAGGACACTTTTTATAAATAATAATAAAATACTGTTTGCGTATGCACGCATTGAATGAATAAAACTTATAGCATAGGATCACATGATTAATTCTTTATTGGAATTCTAGAATTCTTGTAGTATTTTAGAATCGAGTTCAACCTAATCTCAAAGTTCTATGGGTAAAGTATATCTAAGATGATAAGTATAAATATAGGTAAATAGTTGATTTTATTGTAAGTATAATATGTGTATTTTAAATAATTCAAACAACAACATTTTTTTAAAACAAATTGAATAGCTTAAGTCACTAACAAGGTTGGTTAAAGAGTATAATTTTTTTTTCTTACATTATTTACAATTCCTTACAATTTGATTTCTGAATATTTGTTTCAATTTTCATTTCTAAGATTTAATCTGTCTGAGATGAAAAATAAATAAAATATTATAACACATTAATTATTCCGGAGAGTGTTTAAAAAGCTGAATGGCATTTTTGGCTTTTCGGTATTTTTTGAGTGTTTGGTTATGATGGTAGACCATCCACATTTATTCTTTTGTAGTCCATAGAATGCGGGATGAAAATCTCTTTGATATGATAAAAAAATGCATATATATATATTATATATAGCTCACATTAATTATAGCATATACATAATGTATATAGTGAACCATACATATTGTAAATAGAGATTAGTTGTTTTTAATGTTTATGTAACATTGAGTTCTTATTAGTGACTAAGATGAGTTAATCTGTTTCTTTATATTTATATTGATAATTGTAAAATTAATTATATATTTTATAAATACAGATAAAGTATGATGAAAAGCAGAGCTAGCTTAGGTATTTTTTTTTAAATTGTGATGGAAAATGCAGTGTTTAGTTATAACACCAAAATGTATTTATTAATTTTCTTTAATAATAAGCTGGGCTTTATCTCACATTTTAGTATCATATGAAATCTTTAAATATAATAAAAACGTGACAAACGTTAGAGGGATAAGTTTTTAATTAAATGGTTTTGAAAGTACCTAGGTACGTTATTATTTGTTTTTCAAATATATATATTTTTTTTATTATTATTACATCTTGACAACGTTATCATTGGTGTCCAAAAGAAATTTATATATTTTTTTTAAAGTATCGCGAAACTAAAAATTAACGATTTTACTGTAGGCATTGTAATTATGCTTTCTACAACATAGATATGCAATTAAAAAATTAAAACCTTATAATCCACAGTATTTGATTAAAAATAACTAACTAATAAGTACATAAACCTATTACAGTGTTCTTGAACAATCCTGTTTTTTTATACTGAAATATATTGGTAGGTATCCTTAACTCAAGAACAAATCACTCTAGAACTTCCGCTTCCATAATAGTTTGAATAAACAATTTGTTATTATCATGATATTATATTATAACAGAGTAAATTAAATAAAAACATGCCCTGTGATTAATAGAATTATATTTAAGAACTGAGTACCAATAAAATACAATATTTTTAATAAACATATACAACTATACACATATTTAGTCGTTTTTCACTTGTCTTGATTTAAGTATATTATTATTGCCTAATGTTCTACAAAAACTACATAAAGTGATGTTGGATTCTTACCACGACTAATTCAAGTGCCGATTCATCGGTGACAGATTGAATTATACGCCTGAATTCATCGACTTATACAAAACATGAAACCCACCACTAAACATTAGCAAAAAATGGATTTACAACCGATATACTTACATCGACAATGATTGAATGCGTGCCGTGCTTTAGACACTGCCGATCGACCAAATGCATCTCGATTGTAGTGGATCCCGTTAACATTTATGTTGAATCTATCTCATTTTACCCGATCAATATAAAGCATTCACTTATTAGGTACTTGCAGTTTTGTTTTAAAAATCGAACAGAATTCGTCAACACTAATTTTCTGATTTTGGAACTTTTTCTTTTTTTTTTTTTAAGCACAACAAAATATAAATCTGCCGTTCAGGTTTTCGGAACGCCACATATTCAGCTGACAATGGGGATTTCTCGTTGACCGAGTTGCGCGAATATATCAAACAACACGTATACTACCACAATGATGGTCATTGTTATAAATGTCATGTTTGTATCGTATGGTGTATTATAGTTGAGATTGTTCATAGAGTGATGTAAGCCGTAGTAGGTCCGAAATATTGAAACCGATTCGTAGAATTACTTCTTGTCAATATGATTTCTTGCGTTGTGTCAGAGTCTTGGTTACAATAACACCGAATCGTATTCACAATAAAAATAGACCTTAAATTATCGCCCAAATTGTCGTCTGTATTTTTATATTTTTCTTATCGATTAGCGCTTATCCTAGTCGCAGTCGGCGTTATATTAATTTATGACAAGACGTAGTCATATTCACACAAATTTTTAAATTCTGCGTTTAATGCTTGATGAAATAAGATATTTTATTTTTATAAAATAATCTTAAATTTAGACAGCACCGTCATCGTGTGAAATGTCTCGGAGTTACACTAAAAAAAATTACAATATGAAATTGTATATTATTAATGAACATCATGTGTTTTAAAAACAAAAAATAAGGATGAGGCAAATTAGGAAGGTATTTAAACAATTAATAGACAAAATGTTATTACTCTATAAAAAGGAGAATAGATAAATCAATATTTTTGAAAATTATAAGTAAAATAAATAGACTTTAAGTGGAAAAGAATATTAATATTTTGAATATATTAACAAGCAAATATGATTCACAGAGATAAATCAATAAACATCTTAAAAAAATATTAATCAGTATAATTTATATGTATTTGAATATCATGGCACTAACATTTTTTGCAATGTTGCTATAAAATTACACTAAAAAATTCTTTTTAACTCAAATTAAATAAAAAAAAAATAACATGTGTGAAATTATTGCTAACTTGTTTATTTGTTTCCCTAATTTTATAAACATTTCCTTCCAATTAAAATTGTTGCAGTGTATGAAACATGACTTCAAAATCAAAATAATAAATTAAAAAATAGCTCAAAATTGACAAAATGTTGTATTATAAAATATATTAAAATGACTTAATATCATAACTATGAAAGCAATTCTGCCTGTCTTTTACGTTTTCATGGCTAAGCCGCTGAACCGATTTTGATGAAATTTGGTACATACCAAATCTCCATAGATTGAGCCCTAAAAAAAGACATAAGGTACTTAAAAAAAATCAATCCATAAAAGGGTGAAACTAAATAACCACTCTAATGTGATGTGAAGTTAACTTCATGGATATACATTTGAAATATGGAGAGGATATTGGTTTTATATTGTAGGTATCGATTATGAAGGGTTTTTTTTTAGAATTTCCACCCTTAAGATATTTAAACAAAATTCCTGTTAAATTGAGTAGTTGTTTGGAATATAGCTGTTTCCTTGTTCTATAACAACCTTTTCATCTTTTTTTGAAGTTGGGTAGTTGTATTAACCGTTCGAGTATTATTAATAGTACCTATTCATTTTACAATATGCCCCACAAACGTAATTCTAATTTTGTATGCAGCTCTAAGAGAGCTCAAACTACAAAAGATACTCTAATCCAAGAAGCCCTGAAGAAATCTCAAATCTACCAGACCTTAGATGCAAAACGTCCTCAATATTTAAAGGTACATTAGAATAGCATCGCGTCATTTAAATGCTGCATCACGAACAACAAGACTTCGTGCATTTACGTTAGAACGTTGGAAGCTTTTTATGATACTGCATTTAACTATTTTAATCATGACAGATTAATCGACTATTTTAATCATAGATTGATGATCATAATTATGTGATTTGTAATGCGTTCATCAATTTAATATTAGATGAGCCAGAGAAACCTCTAAAAATACAACTTATGTAGTGTGTATGTATAATGGATTTAGGCGTATTTTAAATTGCTTATAAAATATAATTTATACTTTCTGATAAATTTATTTAGTGTGATTATAGACGTCCTAATGCTAGATTTTTGCCTACTTTTAAATCTATTATTCAAAAATCCCACTTTAATCGAATGAAAATTTCATCTCATTCAAGCCTGGATTTCCCCTCAAAAACGTAACTAAGTTACTGGTCGAATTTACTTCCTTCGAAATGTACCATTCCTGTGATGCAAGTAAGAGTATATAATAGTATACAACTAATTAAATAACAAATGAAAAATTTAATATTTAACATTGAAGCTTCCTGTTATTTAAAGTATTTAAAGTATCTATAAATTAAATTCAACCTTTATCACTGTCTTAAAATAAAAATGTATTAAAATTAGTATACTTTACATCTAATAATTAATATTTATTAAATACATCGACTAATTTTGAAAAATATAAATTATAATATATAATTATTAATTTGTATTAGGTTAGGTCGATGTCCTTATTTATATTTTAGTTTAATTAAGTAGCGTATTGAACAAACAACTATACAACAGCTAAAAATGTGACAAGGACTTTGCTAAATGCATACTTATTAAAATCACACAAAAAACTATAAGCGCTGGCAAAGTATTCAGAAAGACAATTTGATTAGTCACCAAGTACATTATTTATATAGAAATAAGTTCAATCACTCCAAAATTACAATTAAGCATATAGCTTTACAACGCTGGTAGTATATATACAAGTCTTGAAAAAGTAACGTAATCTTTCATCTACACTGCAGTCACGGCCAACTCAAATTTAATACTTTTTATTTGATAAATTCCACTTTCTGCTTTTTCAGTAGATTTGGATTATTTATTATATCTATAGTTTTTTAACTTAGTTTACTAACTCTTCTGTCAATTCTTTTTCTCAATTTTTTTCACGATATATTAAAATGTTTACTATATTATATTAATTGTATTCGGGTTTTAACTATTAAAATATGTTTTTTACTGAAACTTTAACAAATAAATATTTAATTTGTTATAAGTATTTCATCAGAAAGAGTATTGCATGGTCCATTTTTGTAATTTAATATTTTCAAATACATATATCTACAATAATTGATATTTTCGAGAAAAAAAAATAGATTTTACTCAATGTACTAGAAAATTAAGGATTTACTATCCTAGTCCTGTACCTAATATATGGATAAATGGATAGCTACAATAAGATTATTGTTTTTGTTGTCAAATCAAACGTATTAATTATGACTATCATTTATCACCACTTATGTTTGCTTTTATGATCAGTAGTATAGTGATATGTACATCAATCCTTAAATTGAAATTGGTTACTTATTTTTTTTTTTTAGCAGACTAGTGGAAGTTATTTATGAAAATTAATTAAACTTGAGATTACTTAACTTGATAAAATGACCTCGATTGTTTCTCTAGATAATGTAAAGCGTTAGGTTCTATACTTATCTCATTAAATGCACACAGTAATTGTTATTGTATACATATTACCTATAAAAACTGTAATTAATAATTTGTTACTAAAACGTATAATTAAATTGTGTTTTATTTATTATCTTTATCGTGTATACACGAATACACAATAACTGTTTAGTAAATAAATCAACAGCAAAAGTACTTCAAATTTAATGAATATTTTATATTTTATAAAAATATATACTAAAAATATTTCCAAAGATGTGGATACGATTACAAAACCCTATTAGCTAGTATAGTATATAAAAAAGAATGAACGTTATTAAAAATATATAATACAGATGTATATTTTGTGAATTTGCGATGTTTGAGCATTTATTAAGTACTTCTTCTTAGAAAATTTATATAACTTAGTCCTATAAAAAATAATACCATTGAAGATAAGTTGTATATATATATAGAGAACAAAATCAAACGGATACAAAAATCCAATGAATAATATTGAGATTTTATTCATTAAAAATGTATAAACTTCATAGAGATTATAGGGAAATAATAGACTAACAGAGACTTAATATTGAATACATTGGTAACTAAGAAACTAATCATTAAAATAAAAATTTGTATACATCAATATAAGAAGAAAAAAACATAATATGGTTAACAGTTTATGGTAAAATAGACCAGTTCTCATTGAAAAAAAAAAGTTTGAATTGGTATAGGATAATCCACAAATGGCATACAAAAACAAAAATTATCCAGATTTACTTAAATTTTAATTCTAAACATAAACAAATAAATTTAGTATAAATTACTAATATAATAATAAAATAATGAATTTTAAAATAAGTTGTGATCATACGTGGGCGGTGTAAATATATAATTTAGCCACAAAATATATGAAATGATACATTTCATCTATTCTGTTTCTGTAATTTAACTAACGGTGTATGTAAACATCAATGTAATATAATACTTTTATTTATTGGTTTAAAAATGATGACGTTTTAAAACATAGAAAATGTAATAAAATACATACCATTTGTTACAATCAATCATACTGACATTGTTAAAAATAAATCACTAGGCATGTTAGAACATATTATATTAGTAACTACAGAAAAAATCTCAATTTTTCATGAAACTGACAAATTATTTTATACTTCTTACTGTGAACATAACATAGTTAAAAATGTATGAAATAAAGAGAAGCAAGTATAGTTATAAAAATTATATTAGTAATTAGCCAAGAATCCATTTTTTTTTTGAAAATGATATTTTTTCTAAAAATAAAATAACCAAAATTAATTTGGATGATATCAGTAATTATAATTACTTTACCTATTTTTTCACATATTAATAAATTTATACTAACTTCAAAAATCATCTTTAAAATATTAATAAATTAATATTTCAGTCAATAAATACAACACAGAAATCTTTTAAAATACACGTTATCTATATAAACGTATAATTTATGCCATTTATTGGTTCTATAACATACATGTGCAACTCTTAATTAAATTTAAAATATATTATCATCATCATTATCAATGATATGTTGTTAACATTAGTAAAAATTTAATTGTTTTCGTTCTAACGATAATATCTTGTGCACCATCGAACCCAATGAAACCACTCATAGAATATTTAAATCAGACCGACTCTATAATACACATATTATACAACGCTACGTATGTAGTAGCCTTACTTAAATTATTCTTCAAAAATATAAAAAAAAAAGTCTCTTTTGTTACCAACCATGTAAACGGTTGAATAATGGTTTTAAGCGTTATGTACACGAACTAAAAAGGGTCTTATGATTTTGGGCGTCTGCTTTATGATTTATGAATCGATGTAGTTTTGTAGCATTAACTTAACTTTCAGATTTCTGTCTGTGAAAATTCAAAACAAACATCCATGTTGACTTTGTAATGCATTCAACTTATCAAAACTGACACTGAAAAACAAGTATTTTAGCCTCTATAGATTATTATCATCTTTAAACACGCAACTTAACTCGGCCGTTTTTAATTAAATAAAAACATTTTACTAATTGTTATTAATAACTGATCTTAAAGTTTTCAGTAGTATTAATATTTAATTTTTTTTTCAAATTTATTAATTCTCATATTTGAATATTCTTTTTTCATTTTAAAGTAACATGAATAAATTATTATCTTGTCTTTACAGGCGTCTATAGTCGAATTATCCAATAACTAACAATAAAATACAAGGATATATAATTATTCAATATATCATTCAAATAATCACCTATACATAATAAGAAGAAAAAAAAAATTATCGTGTAAAAAATAAAGAATAAAAACTTGTTGAATCAAGCTTGTAATACTATAATAGTGTAGGCAAAAGATAAAAATACACATTATGGTAATTTTACGACTTTTGAACGTTTATTGTACGTTCAACAGTTGAATTATAGTCTCATTATGTGGTTCAATGTTATTATAAGGGTATACTATGAATCTACTTTAAGGGTATAGTGGACATTAAAACCATAGATCATATTTATAAAGATCAAGCAGCAAAAACTAAAATTCAAAAAAAATTCACAAGTAATTATTTATTACCCTATTTTCTGTGAACTTTTTTAATCTTACTTAAACCGAACATAACTATTGAAATTGAAAATACTCTTCAATTATTCGGTTTACATTTGATTTCTCGGCTGTTTAAATAATTTACATCCTCACTTTATCTCCTATAACTAGTCAAATGGCTACTTTACGGAAAATTCAAATATTCAAATACCCAATCATGGAAAATACCTAACCTTATTATTATTTACACATTACGATTATTTCTCGTTACAATGGAATGCGTTTCATAAGTCCTTTAACTTGTTTAAAAAATATAAATATTTATATATAGTATTGTATTATCATACGCTTTATAACCCTATTGACATAATTGTTTTTCAGGGGCTATTTTCACTCAAGAAGACAAAGACAGTACTACAGAGGTAGCATTCAAATACGCTGTATACAGGATAAACAAAGATAAAGCAATCTTGCCAAATACAACACTTGTATACGATATTGAATATGTTTCTCCACACGACAGCTTCAAAGCTTCTAAAAAAGGTACGGCTGGATTCATAATGTTTTAATTTTGACTGTAAATGAAAAAATAATATTGTAATTATCTATGTTTTATAGTTTATAACGAAGGTACTTTTAATATAAATCGTAATTCACTTTATAAACTGAAAAAAAAACATAACAATTTATTATTAATAATAAGTCTTAATAAAATAATCAAGGTAGAGATTGTTGTACTAATTAAATATTTCACTCGATTTTGTATGACACACTAATTAAACAGTTTACACAGTTAATCGTGAAATTCTGCTATGGATAGTTTTCAGATAGAATGAACGCAATTATGTCTTCTTGCTAGAATTCAGTGTTTCTCAACCTTTGTATTATGGCGACACACTATTAAACATAATAAGAACAACATAAGAATAATGCATATTAATTTTTGTATATATAGTGTCCACAAGGTTCGTGCATTTAATATTAGTACTTCCCGCGACACGTTTGGACTTACCCGGCGACACACCAGTGTGTCGCGACTCACTGGTTGAGAAACACTAGCTGTGCTAGATTATTGAGTTTCATATAAATTGCGTATTATACAGTAAATAAAGGTATTTTTATGCGTTATAAATTATAACTTATAATACTATAGCTAGTATCAAAGCTGCATACGTCTTCCACTCAATTATACTTATCCTAAAACTATTAAAACAAATTAAAACCCATAGTAAATATCTTTGAAATTTGAAAGTTGTTATCTTTTGATTTCATCACAATTTAATATATTATGGTATAATTTGTATCACAATAATACTGATATCAATTAAAATAATTAAATATGTATACGTGAAACGCATTAAACGAGTCTGAAACTTTGAATATGATGTGAAATATATTATAAAGAATGTTTATTTATAGCTCAAATTACATTTTGATGTAAACCTAGAACAATATTATATCAATGAGCATAATTATTTGCGAATAATTACTTCAATAACTACGTAATACACTAAATTGTATTCGTGACAGCTATAATTCGATAACAATTTTACATTGGTCACTGACATTATGATTGAACGGAATTTAAAAAAAACTAGCTAAATGAATCCGATGTGATCACGGCCATAGTTGAGACAATTTATTTCTGGAGCGAAAGATCGTGTGTATGTCTTAATATTATTTTTTATCAGTCACTAACACGCAGAGTACACGATATGAATGGTCGCATTGGTCGGAGACGAGTATTCTGGACAGTGAGCTGAGATATGAAAATGTTTATGTGTGTGTAGTAATAGATCACAAATAAAGCCGTATGAATGTGAAACGATAAAGGTAGGAGGTGAGTAGGTGGAACTTCACATAAATCATTCGAATCTCCCGAAATACCCACGTTATTATAGTTAATGTATATATGGTCTTTTTTATAATATATAATATATATAAATATATATTATAAACAAGTTTCCATTTATTTATACAAAATGTTGAATGGTTGTGGTCTTATACAAAAGATTTCCTGCGGACGTGGTGTGGCTTCCGGATACGAGATTTACTCCACCGTTCAGCCAGTTGTTTAATGTAAATTTTCCGCTGACAATAAATAGCCTTGGAAATTTAGTGACCATTCGCTTACTTACCTACCTTTACAATCCTAAGGTCTATACTTTTAGTTTGATTAACCATAATTTATCATTCTGTCCCGCTAAATTTAATAACCGTGTAACAGATTTAGTAAGATGATTTTGAATAATATTTGTTGCCGTAATGTATTGTTGAAGTTTGAAGTACGAGTCCCTATAAGTGGCACAAATTTTGATCGGAAAATTGTTTTTTTCTCAATTCGTATAAGCACATCCTATATCTTATATCACTTGTAGGAACCACTTGCTCGTATTATTAGGAATAACACGAAACCCCAATTCTAACAAAAAAAAGTTTTACGTGTGTAGGTACTGTAAAATTGCCTTCATAATCACTCGACCGTACTTATCTCGTTTGTAATATATTTGATAGGTTAATAAGTGTAGGTCACTGAAAACAGTATTGTAAGGGGCCAAACTTCCTTAAATAAAAGTCTCTGTATTATGAGAATGAAATAATGTACCTACACCGAAATTCATCTCGACAAACTGATACTGAAATCGGATAACCAATATTTTACGAAAATGTGTTATTAGATATTACGAGTGTTACGTATGAATTGTTGACATTTGTATGCAGCAAGTACCTGCCAGCTTTTGTACAGCGATATAATAAGTTTTATCGTAATAAATCTGGATAATAATATATTATGTTACAACTGTTATAAATATCGTGAAGTAGAAGAATTATACGTGCAATATCTAATAATAACAACTAACAGATAACCAATAATAACGCTCATATTTATAAAATGTACAGTTTACACATTATTATTACACAAACCATTATTCGTGGAATCCCAACGTCTCATTTTAATGCTGTTTTTCGCTTAGGAAAATTTAATTTCATAAAACTTCTTTGTTCTCGTTCACTGCATAATTTTTATTTGATGTGATGTAATTGCATTTCTAAAAAAATTCATTACCGCTCAAATGTTTTCTCCACGAGCCAGTTGTACGGCATATATTGAGGAGATATTTAAATTAATTAATTAATTAATTGTACAAAATATTACCCAAAATCAATATTGAATTGTTCTATTTGTATGTAGGAATGAATTCCTTATCGATGTTATTTAATTTCTTTAGTCATAATTCGATGTATGTTATACTTAGATTGAGTATAAAACCAAAATTCTTCCAAAAAAAAAAAAAAAAGTCAATCAAAATCAATAAGATATTGAAATGACGAATATGAAAAAAGTGTACTAAAATGAATTAAGTTTTACTGCGATTTTTATTTGACATAATACACAAGTTTTAGAATTAAACAAATATAAAATATATATGTATATTATAATAAGAAATAAGAAATATATTTCCTTGTGATTACTTTTTATGACCAACTATTGGATTTGTTTATATCGTATCGTAAAATATGCATACACAGTTGACAGTATACGCGCTCATATACAGTTTTATTTGTACGATCAAATATTATTCATATACGAATATCAGATATTCTATACACATTGTATTATTATATGAATCAAAACTCCATATTACTAATAAAAATAATACCATAAAAAACTTTTTGTTTCTTTTTTTTTAAATAGCATTTAAGTTAATTTTTACATGGTACCAGTTTGTATGTGTATTCTAACCATTTTTCAAAGCATTTACTGTAAGTTGTTATGAGCATTCTTCGTAATCGAATTGGCGTGTGATTAATTATTTGAATGCTTATAATTCAATCTTGTATTTTAATTATTTTTTTTCTTCTTCCACTTTTAAATTTTTATATGCTTAATTATTCTAACGGTTATAATATTAGGAATTCAACTTTACATATATATATATATATTTATTACATTTTTTTTTTTTAATTAAAAGATGAATTTAGTAATATACGAGTATAAGTATAAATTTAATTCATGAATTAAAATATAACATACATTTCAGAAAGAATATTTACGTACAATATTATGTCAATTAAATTAGTCTAAATATACTCGTACAATAAGTACCAATTAAATAAATTGATTAATGATCAATGATAAGTAAAATTTAGTTAGAAATTAAACTACTAAATTCCTTAAAACACAAACTCTCGTCAACTTTGTACCCTATAAACCCTAACATGATACGATAAAAGTCCTATGTATAATATGCGAACCACTTTGCATAATCTTATTTTCATAACGTTGCATATAATTACACCTACTTCTGGATATAACCATAAGAGTAGGATATCTGTTAAAAATATGTAACGAACACCATAGGAGTGATAAAATATTTTAAAATGAATTTGAACTCATTACAAAAAAACGTCAAAAACCCATAATAATACAATAATATAAAATTACATAATTTATAAAATATGCTTTTATTAAATTTCTAAAATGTGAAAACGCCTTTTAAACGTGTACTCGAAAGATGGTATTCTTGGATCATTATACAATTGTGTCATTATTTTTTGATGCATACAAATAGTATAAAAAATAACTATTCAAACCTAATATAAGTAATATGTCTAACATGTACTAAAACAAACTGTGTTGTAAAGTGTTTCGCATATAATACAATATTTTTGTTCACCTTTTTTTCGATATTATTGTAATTTTATATTTTTTAGATCTATTGTATTTAATATATCCTAGTGCATTTTTACCCCAATCAATTATAATCTAAGATATATTTACCAGCGAAAAAGTAAAAATGATTGAGAATTTAATGAATTACTTGCATTGGCGCAGTCCATAGGCAATTTCGGCGTGCAGGTGGTTTTTGGACGTTGCACTAAGCCTCTATCGATAAACCAATAAAATATTAATAAAATAAATAGGCACACACATTATTGTGTAATACGAATAAGTTATATCATCTCTTTTACGAAAGAACTAAATATTTGATTTTTCAATCAATGTCAAATTGTATTTAGTTTTATATTTTTTAAAACTTTTTTTTTCTTAATAACTTAATGTACCTTTATTAAATATGAATAATGTCCGGTACATAAACTGTTATCCAAATACATTATTTCGGTATTTTGAGCTGCACACATTGTGGTAAATTTATTTGGTCACATTTTTGTTATTTAATCATAACTAATACGTTTTAAAAAAAAATGGGATAGTAGAAACAGCACAAGACGCAGAATTTTTATAAATTAAATTATATAATGTAGATCGTTTTGAGTAGTAAGAACTGTGTCTTTCATTTTTTTTTTCATATATATTTTATTCTTTAAGTACGTCGACCTTGTGGTCATGCTTAGAAACCCTAGAATACACACACACACTCTCTGATCGATTAGTCGTTATCCATGATTCGACCTTTACAATTTATATTTACATGCGTATCTCAATAATATTATAGGCATTTTCGTTTGTCTACTATTATGTAACATAATATTCATAGGTATAGATTTAATATTATGCTAATACAAATATTATATTAATACAAAATATAAGTATATGGACCTTTAAAGTACTATTCCACTGACTGAAAAAGTGCTTACTTTTCTGCGTAAGTCATTTTTAGTTGTCACTATTTTTCAAGTCATACTAAAATTTTCAAACATCGATTTCTATCACTCAATTTTAGATACGAAGTGCAAACACTTGAAAAACATTAATATTCCATCCCAAAAATATTTTTTTTCGATATCGTAAATATTATATTTTTGATTTCTTCAAATAAAAATGACTATCAAACCGCTTTGACAGGTAACATATAGTATGGTAAAACAATCCAAAAACTAAATAAGAAAAAAAAATCCTTTGTATTCATATTATAACTTTTTAAATTATTGTATGTTTCATATAGTAACTAGTGAGTATGCTAACAAAATTCAAAAAAAGACCATTAAAGATGGTATCATATAAAAAGAATGAACAATTTTACTTATGAATTCATTACAAAAACAAACTGCATTATACCCTATTGTTGAAATGAAAAGGGAAGTAATTGGTACTTGTTTTATTTGAGCAACGAATAACGATATTTGAAATCTTTATGCAAAATAAAAGTGACAATATTAATGAAATTAATTAATATATTTATTATCACAGTGTGAAATTTTCTTCTTAGTTATCAAGTTAAAATGAAAATTAATTTCGATTATTAATTAGTGCGATACATTTTACGACAAAATGTATCAATGATACCAAATAGGTTCCACCGCGTATATATCAATCAATCAACATCGCAATAAAGATTGAAATATAATAATATAGTCTAGTTAAATGTTTAAAAATTATGTAATGACAGAAACTGCAATCATATTTTTCCATATTACGAGTTTATAATTAATTTCTTCAACATTGATATTTATATTACATTTAAGCCAACTAAATTATAACAAGTCATTGTGAATACCTACTTACTTGTAATGGTATGTAGATTTTATACCATGTATGTGTAATAGTAAATGCAGTATGCGTCATCGCTTTATGCATACCTATCCCAGACTTAAGTGATGCTAAATTTAAATATTAGTCGATTAAATAGTTTCGAAAAACCCAAAATACTTTTAAAACGATAGTCAATTAAATTATTATCAATTGCATTTCATAAAACTGTAATTGACTTCGACTCAATTAACAAGCAACACTGTAGTGTAAAACGTATATAAGTGTATAAAATATATAGCATGCTCAATATAATCAACCCTTAAATTTGAGTAAAATATAGACTATAATTATTATAATAACTTATAGTTGAATTCATTAGAGTTGATTATCAAAGTATAAAATTATACCTACATATTATAATAAACTCGTATTAAATAACAAATTAAAAAATATAACCTTAATTCACTAATAATTTGGCAATCATATTCAATTATTAATACATAACTAAATTGCATGGTACAATATAGTACATTTATTTATAAAAAATAATTATAACTAAATGGTACACAAATTAATAATATTACTTTAAAACTGACAAACATTTTTTTTAGTACCTCATTGTTTTTATGCAATGAAATTTTATCTTTCAAAAAAAAAAAAAACACAAAAATAAAATCTAAATTATCTTTTTTAAAACCATATATTTTAACAACATAATAAGGTTAATCATAAAACTACGATGAAGATACTAAATATTTAATATTTTGACACAGAAATTGTGATAAGTTATAATTGAAATTGTAAAACGTCATTAAAAATTTAACACAAGGTTTCGTATTAATATTTATTACTACTATTACTTGAATCAAAATATATGTATATATTTATGTACCTAACCATACTGCCATATACACATGCAAATTATACACAATATATTTAGTTCACATTATAAAATTGGAAAAATAATTATAGGTACGCTGTATATCAATGTATACCCTAATACGTGCTACATCGCTATTTGTAACTAATTAGCTGCTCGTTAAAAATTTGATTTTTGTACATTCAGATTAAAAAAAAATCAAAATCAATTTATAAAGTGTCTATCAAAAATTAAAACGCAAGATATTATGTGTAAAATGTATAGAAAAATGATTTAAAATATAGAAAATACACAAGCCTCAATATTAAATACAGCCTTTGCAGATATTTGTTATTTTCTTTTTTTTATATATATATATATATACAATATTCATTAATATAAAATACAAAATATGTTTTACTAAAAAAAAAAAAACAAAAAAAAAATACTATAAATTTGCATTTGAATTGTTTGTCATATTCTTTTTAGAACAGTTTCGCTTTTAAATAAACGTTGGTAAATATCATCCTTTTAACTGATTTAAATTATAAAAGAATAATTTAAAATACTAAAAGAGAATAATTTTTACTACTCATCCAACACAATCCGGCATGTTTAAATGAACCATTCTTATATAATATGAATGACCTGCGCATTACTTTAATAAAGCATAATACTACTAACACTGAATTAATTATAAATTCAACTGATGATCTTAATAAAATTACATTATTGAATGGAGACTAAAAAAATATTAGTCATATGCAAATAATAATTATTATTATCCAATAATTTTTCTGGTCAACTACGATTGTCATAATATTTATGACAAAAAAAATATAAAAATAATAGCATAAACTTCGTTTTAAAGTTAAAACATTAATAAATTTTCCATAAAATTAACTTAGCCGAACACATTAAGGCAAACCAAAATTTCGCACTTTTAAGAATTATTATTCTTCATTGCCAACCAAAATAAAAATGCTATAATATTTTATATCATAAAATGAAAAGTTTTACATTTTAATATAACACAAACAGAAAACGTCATCGAAAATTAATTTGTTGTGTTTTATTAACTTTCCAGTTTATTTTCATTAACTATATAAACAAATGGTAAAAATAAAATGACAACTTAAAATTATAATTTAATTGTATTTGCTTAACTTACTAAAAATATTTTTATTTGAATGCTTGTATATTTTAGTTTCTGAGTGGAGTGATGACTTTATTGATTTTACAATGATATGTGTTTTTTATTTTTTTGTCTATTATCACAAAACTTTTTTGGAGCAATAAAGTGCTTTGATTTCAACGTCGATGGTGGTCTCTGATAGCAAATTAGATTTAGTTTGTACTTAAAAGTAAAATAAAAAAAGGAGAGGCATAAGGGTATCGATTAGCTATACATTAGGTGTCGAGTGGGCACTTTTTAGTGATAGCTGCCAAACAATACACTACACTACGCCCGTTTTTTATTATTTATGATATTATAAGTATATTTAATTATTATAATACTATTTATTTATACCGTATTAAATTTTGTTAAATATTAACTTTTGAATTAAACTACCCATGTTTATGTAATGTTTTTGAATTACAACAAAATAACTAACTTCTTTATTTATCAACAAAGTGAAATTTTATTCAAATTAAACTTGAACTATTTATAAAAAATAATTGTGATTGTAAATTGTTTAGATTGTTTTTGTTCAAATATGAACTAGGTACTTAAATGGAACATTTTATCAAATTGTCAAATCTTAGCTATAGAAATTGTATATTTTATAAACTTTCTACTGCAAAATACTCGTAGTGTATACATTTTTATAACATTGGAGAATTCTGTATATATTTGATCTTCAAATATCTATAAAATTAGTATTTAACAAAATTGGTTTTATTTTTACCTAACTCAAAAACTAATAAACCGTAGATACTTAAAAATTTAAAAAAAATGTTTTAATTAGTATTTTTTGAATATGGTATACTTTTTTAAATATTTTTACACTTTCTGAACATTTATATGCATTTTCAATATTGTTTTAGTTTTTTTCTATACATTTTGATAAAAAATATTTCACCGAGACATAAAACTTGAAATTTCAATATAAGGTAGTTCCTCATAAGTTTTTATTTTTTACTGTAGATATTTAAAAATATTAATAATACATAAACGTGATTTTTATTTATAAGCATTTACAATTTAAATTTTGATAAAGTTCGTTAAAATCGCAAAAATCACGAATATTTTTTATTAAAAATCCATTAAATGTTCAATTTTTATAACTAAGGATTGAAAATTTAACTCCAGGTTTCTCGCAGTTTTTTATAAACATTTTAAGTTTAAATTTGGTCATAATTATATATTTAAATCAAAAATAACGATTCTAGTTAATTTTTTATGATTTAAATATATTATTATTCGTGGGTACTTGAAACTTGTATTGTATATTATTATATAATATACACTCAATAACATTATTAAATGCAATGTTTTCGGAATTAATTCGACCTACATTTATACCTACCTTACATTAAAATAAATTACTTTATAACTGTAATATTAATATATTATAAAATATGTTAAGTAATATAGACTGAATGTCTTCGTTATCGTTATTCATATCCAATTATACATCATTGAATTTTAATTAATACTAACACTACAGTGACTTACTGATCGATGTCGAGGTTGACACTTACTGTACAACAGAGGTTTTCCCTCTCAGGTTTTTTTTAAATACAGGCAATATTATACTACAGTGACTGGGTGTTGTGTACGTAGTACGTATAAATCTACACAAGGCAGCGTTACAAACAGTTTTCAAGCGATGACAATTATTGTAAACGGATTTACGTGGTTATCAGCAATAATAGGTGTATGTTACATCATTGTTAATATTAATGGACATTTATATGTTTTTTTTCAATCATTTTTAACTCAAAATTTGTATACAATACAGTTAAAATAAATTAAAAATTAAAAATTAAATTAAAAATAAAATGGTTATGAATAATTATATCGTAATATTATTTTTAATTTCCCAAAACTTAATAGTTGAAATATTCTTAATATAAATCCACAAATAATCTAACTAAAAATACATCGCACATCGCAATACAAAACTAAAACAAAAAATAAATTCGTCCTATAATCTATTAAAAACTATTATAATGACGTTTTAAAAAATATGTTTAATATATAATTTTTTTTGCGTAAATACCAATTTTTAATTCAATAATCATAAATCCAAATTTACAATTTTTATTTTTATTATTAATTAATAATAAAATCATAGTTTCTAAAACAAAATTTAGCCATAATTCAAACATTAAACTCTTCCATAAACATAAAACAACTTATGAAATTAAATTATTATAACAAATTGTTTTAAAAATATAATGCCTTCAGGTAATTAGATTGTATAAATTTAAACATTTAAAATTTAAAAATATTAGCGATAAAAAACAAATTATTAAAATGAACTAGGTATAGACCATAAAAATGGTGAAATAAGTTTTTTGATTACACGATATAATTAAATATTACAAAAATAAATAATAGGTATAGGGTTTACCTCATTGGAGGTATAACCCAAACATGTTCATGTATACATACAAATTTGTATACCTACTTAGTATAACTGTTATATCATACTATTTATTATTTATTGACTATTATGTATACCGTGTATACTATACATCCTTTATGTATTGTATTTATAAAGACCTCTGGTTATTTAAATAAAGATGCCTTAGGGTAGTTTATAAAAAAAAAAAAAAAAAATAAATAAATAATCAGAAAAATTAAAGTCTTCGGATTTTTAACAAGACGTAATACATGTACAAAGTTTTTCTCGAATCTTGGAATTAAACCCGAGTTTTCTACATGATTTCTGAAAAAAATACCTAAAATATCTGTATTAAATGTAATACTGACAAAAAGGCTCTATAAGAATCTTTTTGAATAACTTTTTTACCGCAATAAATGCTAATGGATATTCTGGGAAAAAACAAGATCATAAGACCAACAATTTCAATCACTTCGCTCATACTTTAATCTAATACTTAATATCTATAGTACTTGAAATGCATAGATAGTTGATTAAGTTATTGGCCGCAGCGTCAAACGAAGACAACATAATTATAAGCTATAACTTAAGTAAATCGAATACACATTCAACTTTACTTTATTAATATTCAACCAATCTATAAAACTATTAAAAACAAATTATTTTTTTCAACAAAAATTTAAAATATTCAAAGTCCTGTAAAAATCAGCGTATTATTTTTTTATTGTAAAATAATAACATTTTCAAGTAAAACAAATAACTACATGATTAGTTGTAGTAGTCCAGCTAATAACAAAACAATTTAAAATAAGTACATATAAATACACGAGAAATTATTCATTTTTTTTATCACTTTTATATTTTAAACAAACAAAATGTCTACTAATTTAATTTGAATATTGTTCAATGAATAAATCTATCAATTTACGTATTCAAAGTTAACGCTAAATAGATTTAAGTTTCGTTAAAGTTAAGTTATTGAAATAGAATTTTGCCAAACTTTCACCTTTGAAGAATTTTAATGATCAACTGTAGTATAATAATATATTCTACCCTTTTAATCGTATATACCATCTATATGCACATATAATCTACGTAGATTTGAAAATTATACTTATCGACCTATTCAATATTACCTATAGTATATATTTTATGTTATAACATAGTAATCATGGTATACTCAATTAAAATAAATAAAAATACATAGAAATCCCAATGAAATTGAATTCCAGATTTAATGATATTTAACTTAAAATTAATTATCCATGAAAATGTTTTCTAATGAGTTAAAATAAAAAACATAAATAATAAAATAATTTTTTTTTAATTTAAGTATATTATAGCATAACTAGGATAAAATTATATGCATGTTTTGCAAGATATTATTATAGATTAAAATATTTGTCAGAGGTCCAAATTTAATATTAAATTATAATTTAATTTAACCCATTGTATACTTGTGTTTGTAATTATTTTGATTAAATAATATTTAATACATCGAAAAATACGTAAAACGTCTTACACTATAAGTAATGTATTTTCAGTAAAAATGTTTTTCAATATTTAGTAGCTATAAAATATCGTATACACAATATAAACATGTATGCCATAAATATATTGTATAAAATAATATATATATATATATAAAAAATATATTAAATAACGAAAATTAAATGTGATTGTGGTACTTAAAAAATATAAATTTAAAAACAACCAAAAAATTGTATTTTAAACCGGTCAAATAAACCAGACATAATTTTTAATTTCTATTGTATAGAACAATACAAATAATAAACCATATTAAATTGGGTAATTATATAAATAAAAAAATGCGTTCACTTATGTATTCTCTATTATTTGAGCAAAATGTAATAATATTAACGTTTCGCTGGAACTTTACACGTCATGATGTCCATTAAACCGTAATCATTTAACTATTATTGTAATGTAATAAATAATAACCCTCTTAGTTCATACACATATTAATGTATTATAATTAAATTCACTACAGTTGTCACTTGATTCTCGACATTTCCACACACTGTCAAAGCTACTGTATAATTATTATGTTATAATAATATAGCAATGTACTTTATGATTCACTAAACGGCTAATAACGTTCTTTTATCAAACAAAATAATTTTTAATCAATTACAAAAACACTATTTTTTTTTTAGTCATTGCTACACCAAATGCATTGCAATTTTAAATTAGTATATCTTATTATAATTTCAATGTAATTATTTTACGGTGTTATGTTAGTACAAATTTAATATATAATGTATAGGTTTATTATTTTATTATTAACATAATATCACATTACCTAATAATAATTTAAAACATCATAAAATTTTTCTCAAAATCTTAAGAATGGTTATTACCTACCTATTTTTAAATTAATTATATATCATGAGAAACGCGAACTGAACAGTTTCCGGATAATTAATGGTGACTAAGTTGTACTACGCCCCTCAGTAAATACCACTAATATGGTTATTGTCACATGTATAGCAGACGGATGTTGTTCGATTATACTATTCTAAGGGAGAACACACGAATAATGGCAATAATGACCTTTATGGCAAACGTTCAAAATAAAATATATGCACATCATCTAAAAAAAAATGTATAAGCAAAACAATTGCATTTGTGATAAAGTCATACTCGTCAATTATAATATAAAGAAAACAATCGTATAGCTTGAAAAAAAAATGTCACGTGACTTAATGAAACTCAAACTTGTTACTGGTTAGTGATCAATTTTATAAGAAAAAAATAATACATATTCATCATCATAATTCAATGAATCATAAGTAAAATAATAATAACTTGAACATTTTGGGTTTTCTTTTTTTTTTTAATTAAAATTGTAAATAGTCACAACTACACAATATGATTACACGGACAGCGGTATACTGTACGCCCATTAATACTAACAATAATCAACTTCAATGAATTATTGAGCGCCTAATATTCAACCACATTTATCTCCGCATCCCACTGTTAATCAATACATGAAGTCCATGAATTACAAACAAAAAAAAGGTACGCGAATGAAAGTTTTTCTTTAAGTCAAAATTCACTTTTTAGCTACCCTAATATTAAGTGTTAGTATTCAACGGACTAACTGCATCTTGGGACAATCATTATTAGTATAAATTCCAAAAGCACATCTATTCAGAAATTTGAAAATTACGACCTTCTTAAAGCACTCGTGCAGAAATCTACAATCGACCAACGCTTCGATCGCAATCGGTCTTATATTTTAAAGCTAGATTATTTTTGTTCAAATAACCGTAAGGATTTCTGATGAATATTATTTATATATATATCTATTTATTGTCTAATGGTAATATAAATGTAATCAAGTCTTAAACACCTACAAATATAACAGTATCATTTGCTATAGGTGTAGATCACACGCTGTAGTAATATACTATATAAATTAGTTATTTATTTAATCATTTATAAACGGGTAAGAACCCTTTAGAATAATAGTACAATACGTTCTATAATTATATGACAATAATATTTAGACGAAAACAGTCAAGATGAATGATGTGTTCTAGATCTTGTGCCTTGACGTTAACAATTATTTAAACATATTAATTATTTTTTCACATTTCAATAGATTTACAACTTTACAAAAAAGTTTTAATATTTTAGTATTTTATTTTAAAACTAAACAATTATATTAACAACATTATATTGTTAAACAAATTTCAAGAACTGTTTTTAAATTTTAAACCAATATTTTATAATTTTATTCATCAATAGTCATTATACTTTATAAATCATTAAATTTTGAAGCAATATTAAAATTTGTATTTATACCATGTACTTGCTTATCGTTTTTTAGGTTGTTTTTCTAGCATAAAAAATGTATTGAATAAATAAAGCAATCACATTATGCGAATTTTCTAGACAAACACAAGAAATAAAAGTATTCAAATCAACATTATCTTGACAGAGTTTTTATCATATGAATATTTACTATTATTATAAATTGTTCCAAAAAACTACTAATTTTGTATTAATTAAATTTGAATTTTTTAAAGTTTTATTAATTGAAAACATTCATTGTGCCATATCAATTGTATCTATATCAATATTATTTTATATTTACTTACATTGTACTTTTTATGTTGAATATTTATTAATACGTTTAAATAATAATTCTATATAAATAGTAATTATTATAAAAACCTTAATATAATCATGAAAAAAGTTTTGATACAACTACTATATTAGTTTCGTGAGAATCTTGTATGATTGATGATCAATTGATAACATACAAAACTAAAATATTTACACGCCAAGTATTTGCTACTACCTATACCATAGTTCTAAGAAGACACAGATTCACAAAGAGAATATTATAAAGGATTTCTATTGAGAATTGTATAAAATGTCATTTAAAATCAGAAATATTTATTCTAAGGATTGATAATGAAAAACTGTAGGTTATAGGTAAATAGTGTTTTATACTATGGTATAATACAGATGTGAATTAGTATGAAATAGTTTGATATAGTTGTAGTTGACACGTGTGATTAAAAATAAAATGTATGTTACTTACTTCTGTAGATACTAAGATGATCAAATGAAAATATATTTAATTTAAAAGCATAAAAGGTACCTTATTATCTCTTCTTATCTCTTTGTGTCGAAAGCTTAATTAAAACCCTATTATTGAGTTCGTTTGAATATTCTTATAAATAATTTTATTTTCATGACACATAAATACGCAATATATTATGCACCCCATGGTTTTAATCAACTTGTAAATAAACATGTTCATTTGTTTTTATCGGAAATACCCTGGCATATTTGTATTTAATTGATATAAAAATATTAAATATATAATTTTTTCAAACATAAATAGTTTGATTGCACCATTAATGTACTTAAAATTAACATAAAAAACACTATTGAGTAAAAATCAGTAAAACCAAATTAATATTATGTGCGTTAATCACATCGTACCGCGCGGCCACTATATTGTGTTCAGGCATTTTTGTACGCAATAGAGTAAGAAACACTGCATAATGTGTGACAAGTGCGCACATTCCTTGGGGCATACGAATAAAAATAAATTTCGTAAAAATAAAGAAATAATTATAATACAACAGTCGGTACCTACATCAAATCAGTTAATAAAGATATGTTTTTTTTTTCATTTATTTTGTTTTTTTCTTTCGTTCGACCGGCAGTGCACTCGATTAAATGAACAACAGGTCTCTTTGGAGATGTAAGATACTAGACACGCCGCCGAGTTATGGATACCTACAACACACGTAAACCATATCATTACTTTAAAAACGATACGTACCTACTGAACACAGTTTTGAACATTTTATTTTATTAATGTGTAAATTTAATTTAAAACTGTGTACCCGTTTAACTATAACTTAGATATTCATATAATCAACACAAACATGGTAACGCTCCCGCATTAAACTAGTATAGGTTAGCAGTGACCAATACTGACCATATAATATTAAAAACATTTTTAAAAATCCAACTGGTAGTTCAACGTTCATTATATTCGCTCATGTATATATATATATATATATATATATATATATATATATATAGGTATATAAATCTGAATATTAATTTTTTTGTTTTTAGGAAGAAAGTATATTTTATTATTTTAAGAAATTCAACGTTATTCAAAAATAATGGTATTACTATTAAAAAAATTTATTTATACACAATAATGCAACAATTGACTTTATTGTTGGTTGTCTGTGTTATAGATTTTGCTTTTATTGTCATTTGATACTTTCAACATGAGCAATTAAATTTATGAAACTTTTCACTTAACGTGATTTTTGGTTCATATGTTTTTTACACCTTTAATTAGAATAGATTACATACTTAGGTACTTAACAGATTATTCGCTGCATTATTTTTCGGTACATTATCTTGTGAGCTATAAGTGTACCATTTTTAATACATTGCTGTTTTCCCTATAAGTTTTTGTGCACTATAATTGGTACACTGAAGTCTTTGTCAAATAATGTCATATTTACCAAAAATAATACACGTTAATACGATTTGAACACAGGAAAATATTTCGTAGCCATTATTTTATAATTTCGTTAGAAAATTATAAATTATAATCACGTATTAAACTAAAATAAAAATATCATAATTTTTTATAAAGTTTTAGGTACTTAGTGTGATGGTCATATTTGATTTGTTTGTGTTACATTTAATGGTAAATTATCAATGTTCCAAAAATGGTACATATGCAATTAACCTGTTTTAAATTAGTGTTAAAAATCTTTAACTCTCAAAGAATACAGATATTGTATACTTCATAAAATTAACACTTCATCCATTAAACGTTTATTTACTTAATTATTATTCATATTTATCAAGAAACCATTGAAATTCTCGTATTTTTACAAAGATCTATGCTGTTTGAAAGAGTTGATGTCAAAAATTTGATATTTTATGTTTTTCTTTCGGAACTATTTTGAATCATCTAATAGAGTCATTGCTATACTAATTTGATTTTTATTTATACACATTGTATTATTTATTTATTTTATTTTTTTTGCTAGTATTTAACTGTTTTGAGAACAAGATTAATTATGATATCATGACAGACACTCATTATTAAAATTCAATATTTATTTTATTAATTTATCCGTCAAACGTAACGTTTGGTACGTTTATAGTAATATATATTTAATATTCGTAAATGTTTATTCCGATTTGATTAATTATTTTTTTTTTTTGTCAGCCATCTAAAAAGGCGTTTCACCTCACGTCTCTTATTGGTGGCACAGAGAGGGGCTCGACTACCTCAATTAGCAAACGCACAGCGGGTCTGCTGAACCTCGTGTTTGAGTCTGGTAGTCATTAATAATGACATATTCTACATTGTTTTCATTTACCACACACCCGTCTAACATTAAAGTTTTAATGGTTTTTCATCACTACCCTGATTAATAAACACGAGTCCTGGCCAAAATACTTTTTGTCCACAACATATAATTTCAATTTATCCAATAAAACCTCAATGGTTCGTTCTTATTACACAATAAAAAAAGGGTTGGAAAATTAAAACAAAATCACTGTGGAAAATACGTTGTAACCCTGTTGAAAAGGAATTACTTCACGGGGGTCGAATATAACAAATTTACTTCGGGTCAAACGAAATACATTGGTGAATATTACATTTTGGACTTATCAAAAAAAAAACCAAAAAATATTTGACAGTTAATTATATTTAAACTTTTATAATATTATTATGTATACTAATTTTATAAAACTTTATTCACTATACTGTTACTATACTATTCGTATTATACACACATTATATAAATATATTATAACGTGTATTCAAACTTAATTTAAAATGTCTTGAAATAATATTTTATTGTTTCGTTTATACAAATGTATTTATTCAATATACGGACGTGAGTCTTATAACATAAGTATAAACGTTGTGCAATAAAATATATTAATGACTGTTTGAAATTTTAATAACAGTAATTATAAAACAATTTTAAACTGTTATTGGATGAGTAATGTTGTCCGATATTAAACGTATCGAATTCAATTTTAACCATGTGGGTAGTTGGCATGGTACCTATATTTAGACAAGGATCGTTTTTTACGGTCAGTAGTGTCATATATTTCACATAAGCACAACTCACAGTATTATTAAAAGTACGCTATATACATTACTTAAGGTAACATGATCTGAAAATCAAACTTTAGAATCAGAAGTCTATGAACTGTTCAATATGAATTTTACGTATATTTTAAATTCATCTAAAATTAGTTAACATCAAATTAATTACAACACACATTATTTACGAATATAATTACGGTATTAAATCCCTCGTGGTTTTTAAAACATCCTTAACAGTCTTCTCTCTACCCTTTTCATTTTTACCATTACTACTTCATTGAGAAATAATTATAATTAGGTAACTATTTATTGAACACAAGTAATAACTAGTATATTCTTCCTTTTCAATAATAATTATAATAATTAAATTTTTACATCTTAATAATTTTAACGATAGTATATGATATGTGACACTTGAAGTCTTAAAAACCTTCATGGGCGTCCTTAGAAATTTTTCTATGGTGAGGAGGGGCAATATTTGTTTAAAAAATAAATGAATATTTTTTATACATTTTATTTCTAGTACATTATTATGTTTCGTCATTATTACATTGCATTATTAAAATTAGGTATTATTATTAAACAGAGTACTCAAACTACGATAAGATGCAATAATCCAATTATTAGTAAAGAGAGTTGTATACTATTTATCAACAATTAAAGTATTCTGTGTCTACTAAATTGACGCGTAATAAATAATACTTGAGAAAACAAATTTAAAATTCCAGGGAGACAAGTGCCCTGTCTTATCCCCTCCCTCTGGAGACGCCGATGGAATCTTCGTAAATCGTATGAATGTACTGTCAAATTTATAAAAAATAACTACTGTCAAATTAACTATTGTGAAAATTATATAAATTTTATACACAATAAAAACTTTTTGCTAGACAAAATGTATATTATTAATGAAAAAGAATTAGAACACGAATAATATATAATATGCAGTAGTAATTATACTCACAGTTGGCATATGTACATTGTACACATACATATATTAAAAAATAATAATGAATGTTAAAATGTCAACAAAATAACAATTTTATATTTATGCATAACGAAACACAATTGAACCCGATATGCGTGTACGTTACAATTCAATTGAAGTAATATATATTCATTATTTAGAAAATGATTGACTTTGTTCAATCATTTATCCCTTCCTATCGTCAAATAATTATAGAAAAATCGTATGTTGATATGAAAAACAATGATAATAAGTCTTTTCTATGTATTATATTTAAAAGTATTGTTTGTATTTCATAACCATGCATAATGTTCATCATAAAAATAACAATCTGTTCATCCGTTAACCAGCCATAGTGTATTTTAAAACGATCACAAATAATGAATAGCTGATCATTTTGATACGTGGAATCAAAAAATCAAAATAATAAATATCTGCAATGGTATTGACTACATTTACCTGTTTAGTTACAAAAGCATATAATATATATATGGTCCAAATTTAAAAAAAATATTTATAATATATGTTTAACAGGATATTACACTGGCATTTCTCTATATCAACAACCTAACCGCCGAAATATAATTGGATGGTGAGAAAACATTATACGAGTTTGAGATAGACGACTTTTCACGGGTGAATATGATACGGACCTAAGAAAAAATAGCAAAGTGACATCGATATTCGTTCCAAACAATGGGTTAAAGTTATTTTAATTTTTTACTGAGAAATCGATTGCGTTTAAATGTTAAAAAAAAAAAACTCGTGAACCCGGTCGGTTTACTAAACTGCTATAACTAGCTGAAATCAGTGACTAAACGCTTACACAGGTTATCATCTGTATAGAAATACGAATATTAGTTCACATTATTATAACAACGCCGCTTGGGACATTAACACAAACGACCCTTTATCGCAATAACGATTATATCAGATCAAACGCGTCAATGGCTTAGGTACATCAACCCATTTTTTTAAGCATAGCGCTTTAGCAGACTGTATGTCTAATCATCAATGAGTGATGAACAGATATAATGAAAAGATGAAACGTCTTCGGATATAAACTACGCTATTTTACGTAATAAAAACGATAATGCTTTTTAAGAAATTTACACGTACCCGTTAAGGTTTAGAATTAATTTCAATACGCCGCGTTGTAACTATCATCAACGTATGCATAATAATCTACCATCTATATAAGGTGCAGTTCTACCCCTAAACATAATATTATGATGAACACAGAAATTTCAATTATAACAATTAAATTATGTTTTTCAGGCCGCCAATCGACACTTATAATAGTCATCCGACGATCCAATATTTTTTACTCGGTAAACTCCCAGTTCTTGTAACGTCACTTAATATTCACGAAATGTGAACTACGGATCTTTCTATCCGAAACACTATATCAAAGAAACGAATTTAAAATTTATATTTATGATATTGATATATATATTAAAGGTCTCAGATTCACGAAAACTCACTCGGCGTAGACGTAAAAACTAACTAAACTTTTATATTGAAATTAATACGTGTTTTTGTTATTTACGATATTTTGTAATAACGATCTCAGTGTCACATTTTGTACCCATACAACGGTATACGAGTTCACATTCGGCCGGAGAATAAATTTTACGGAATTCAAACGGAAGGAAAAAAACACATATTATTATTTTCACGCGTGTAAAAACTAGACTATAGTTAAGGATTCAAGGAACGTACAACAATATAATGACTACAATAAAAACGCTCTACCGAGATAAGTATTTTCTTTCGTTTTTGTACCAAATATAAAACATATATAAGCCTTTGTCTTCTTGCGCCCTTATTTTTGACTTCATCTAACCCACGTCGTTCGAAAACTTTTACCGAAAAATTAATTTATACTGCTGTGGTTCCCTTAAGAACGTATGCAGTGTTCCTATTTATATATATATATATATAAATATGTGTGTGTGTGTGTGTGTGTCGTGTATGTATTTCCTCTCCGAGTCGGTTGCTATTTAACCTTTCCCCTTTTTCACGTGTTAACTCAAACATTGGCTTTCAAACCTCAAATCTCTCAGGACCAACAAAAACAATGATCCAGGGTGACGGCAATAATAATAAATGTTGGCATGTCGAGGGAAAAAATCCCTCTGTCACTTTGGCACCGTAATTTGATTACTTGGCGGATTTTGAGCATCACACCCGCTGCAGGGGCTTAACGTTCATTTCTTATATTTATTAAAAACTTATACATATTCGCAGCAGATCGACAATAACTATTCAAACAAACAGTAGAGACCCATTAACAAGTTACCCCGTTGACATTACACCCCCCACCCACATACATTTCTTTATAAAATTTAGTGGCATAGTCTAATAGGTAGGTAATTTTCGAATCACCCAACTTGTCTCATACATTATACACAATTTCCATGTGCGAGCTATTAGTATAGGTCACCGTAGTGTACCTTATACTTTGAAGGTTTATAATAAATCGTCGTCATAATTCTATGACCAAGACTATGGGTAACAAATACTCTATGAAATAAAACACATTTCGAAGTTTAAGATGAATTTGATCATACTTTTAATATTGTTTTTAAACAATACTCTCATTCAAATTATTGTGGGTTCTTAAAAATGTTATTATTAACTAAAATTAAAAATTAAAAAATTTATAGTTTTAGATTTTTAATTTGAAAATAATTAATAATTACATTCTATAAACTAATACATTTTAAACGAGTTTAAGTCATCATCGTGTCTAAGCTTAAAACGATTGTCAACTTATTATATTTTTTTAAATACAAATAAAATGGTATGGGTATTTACTTTGAATTTACTCATTAGTCATCATCAAAGTGTTACATTTACCAAAATACTAGGAATATTTATTAATAATTTATAATTTAGCCCGTGAAAAACTTTCTAATTAATATGTCAATACATTTTTCTAAGAACATTTTTCAATTTTCTATTATATGTTTATTATGAGTATTAATATTATATTGTATATCTATTTTATGTATATCTAATCGTCAGAATATTATTATTAGTATTGTGTTTAAAAATTGTTGAAATAAAAACCTTGAAACTCAACTAACCACAAACAATATTATGAAACTTATTGTTTATGAATTTTTGTTTTTCTCTATTTATTTATAAAAAAAAAAATGCTCAAGCATGCGCTTGGAATTAAAATACTCCCATGACATGATGTTAAATATAAATACAAATGTTATTAACTGTTTATTCGTCAAGTTAATTAATTAAACAGATTTTAAATGTTTTTATTTTATTTTTCATAAACGTAATACTGTTTACGTGCAATTAAAATAAATTAGTATAAATATCATTAATATACTTAATATTTTATTATATCAACGAACAAAAAGAAAAAAATAATAACCGTACTAAACGTAACAGTAATCAAAATAAACATTTTTCAAGATGAAAAACAACTGCAACATCTTTGATAACTGTTTTAATGATTTACTTTTTTTTAAATCTCGTTACTGTCAATCAACAACGTCGTCGTCAATACAAATGTTGTGAGCGAAAGTTCTTTCTTCCAAGCACACACACTTATTTTATGCCCGTAAATCTTTTTACACTCAAAGTTCTATGTAAATATTTTATTTTATAGATGTTTTTTTTGTCAGTTTACAGAAAACTAAATAAGAACAATTTCAGACACCTGGATTTGCGTGTCCGTCAGCCGTCATTAAGATTTTATTCACGGGTGCAATTTTATCACAAACCGTTTTTTATTTATTTTTTGAATTTTTTCAAACGCACTAATTTCCCATATTATTCGGTCATAATTACAAACTAAGTGACATTTCACTGGTGAATTGGTGAATAATATGTTATTTATTTGAACTAAATGGAATTAATAATACCCAACTGCGTGCACAAAAAGTTGATTAGACAATGCTACAAGCTCAAGGTATAGGATTATATACGGATGTCAAAATCCCTGAAATTGGAAGAAAAATTCCATTTCCATTTTATTTTTAAAAAAAATTTATATTGTATGTCAGGTGAATTCTCCAACAATAATTAATCTATTCCGTCGATCACGTCCGAAAACGTCGACTATCGTCATCAATTTAGACGACTCAGATTCAATTGCGCGTCAACCTATTATAATTATATATATATATATATACACCGAAATGCTATAACGTACTCTTCCTTAAGTTCTCTCCTTCATCTTCTTCTTCTTCTTCTTCTTCTTCGACTTCTTCTCCTTTGACCATAATATCGAGTATACTGCAACATGCTACAGCCGATCTGATTATTATAAAAACTACAACGTTCATGAAAAAGTGCGTGAGACATATACATTTAATATAGTCCCGCGCGTACTCCCGTCGTGCGGAAACAATCGGGTTTTATGTGCGACCGGCAGTGGCCTGACGCAAAAAAATTACAGCTTATAGAATCTAATACTTCGAAGGAGAAAACGACGGCGAAAAACTGTTAAGTCGGGCGAAAATGGTTCCGGCCGATTTTCGCAAGCCGTGAACGGGGACGACCGTTAAAAGCCATGTTTAATGTCCCGACTGTTGCCAGTAATAATCCCGTCGTTGGAAACCGTCCAATTTCTCTCTGTATCAGTGCGCTGGACACGGTCACATATACACACATCTAATAGTCAACTGCAAGGACCCACATAATAATTATTATTTACTTGTTAATTTTTTTTTTCGATTTTTATTTGCGAAAATCTATTACCACTTGTCTACTTGTTCGGTCGCTAGTGCTGTTTACGGCATCACTATACTGATTTCAATGATGTCTATATCAGTTCAACGAATCAAATCAGATAACGAATTGTGATATTTTCGTCCTTGTGATTTAGTGTTATGCATATCAAATACGGCAAGAGTGTGATAACAACGCATGTGTGCGATCAACTCAAAAAACACGAACAATTTGTACAAAATTATTAGTATAGGTAATTTGTAATATGTAAGACTCAACATTTGCAACTGTTGAAACTCTATACGAAAAATATAAGTAATATGTATTATCTTTTATTTGTTTTTATGGATCTGGTAATAGTAATAAATTATTTCATTAAATGTTCTGGTTTCTGTTCCCGTTTTTAAAAATATAAATTAAGAGTGGAGGTTAAGGTTAAAAGTTCTGATTAAAATCAGCATTAAACGGTTCCAACACTTTTATCTTGCGCAGTTGAGTGTGAATATAGAATATTATTTTTGCATAGTAAAACACTTATTTAACCTGTTAAGTCGTCTAATTTTATTTTTTTACTAAATTATTATCACGAATCGTTAAAATGGTATTCACTATACTAAAATTATATTATGATGGAAACAAAATTATTGTGTTTAATACTGTTTATAAATCCCGAAAAAAATTATTCCCGAACCTATAACATGGCTACATTATTAATATATATATATATATAATAAATTATCTATATTATCTACCTCATTAATAATAAATTATGATATCATTTACAACGAAATGTATCTTTTGAATAAAAAAGCCAAATTATACTTTAAATATATCTTAGTATTTTCTGATATAAAAACGCATTTCTTTAGTTAATAAAAATAAACATACAAATTTAAGAGAGAAAAGTCAATAAATCTAGTGATAAAATAAAGAAGATAAAAAATATGACTTTTTTTATTTAAAATGTATTGTTGAAAACTGTACAAACATGTAATAAATTATTAAGTAACTTCAGCTGTGGAGAACATGAGAATATAACTTTGATAGTGCAAGACTTCATAACTACTTTTTTACTTTCAATTGGTATTTCCGTAATTATCATACATTACTCATTTTTTTCTTTCAAAAAACACCAAAAATTAAGTTATAACTTAATAATTTCAAATTTGACATCTAAATTTATACTTCCCATTTGAAACAAAAATTATAAGTTGAAAATAGTAATATACTTTCAAAATAAACAACAACAAAAAGTTAACATATTTCGTATTTTAAGTGTTAGCTATTATTTGTATTTCAAATAAGCTCATTTTAATGTCTATAACAGTAGTACTACATATACATTTTTTTTTATTTGAATAAATAAAAGTGATTTTTAGTATTTGTAGAAATATACATCACGTATAATGTAAATATTTATTTACATCATAGGTAAACGTTTAATTAACTAAATATACAAGACTGTAAAATCTAAATAAAATCACTTTTATTAATTTATTGAATAATACCAAAATGATAATAATATAATATCCTACTAAATTTTTGTTTTATATTTGCGATTCTTAACTGTTTAGAAATAACAGATATCTGATGAGGATATTTAGAACGTATACTTAAGTTAAAATCAATAAATTGTGTACCCCTTGTTTTTGTATATGTCATCCAGTTAGGAAATACAAATTGAATTGTATCCCTAAAAGAATAAAATAAAGCAATCTAGTTTTCAGAACAACGCACGTCGAAAGGACAAATAAGTCTAGAGAACTTTGCCATAAATTTCTTCAAAAAATTCAGCAGTAGTTTGAACCTTCATAATGTCGGCAAAAAAGAATTGGCCGATTGGGCGATTACAATGCTCTCCACGTTTTTCACTGATTTAAAACTTCGACCCGGACAAATCCCAAAAAAGGTTTACAAATTCAAAATGCCAGTGTGGTGTCTATATTTACGTAATATGATGAACCGGCGCGTATGCGTGTTATGTACGGTCGATATTATGTTGTATTTAAAGCTTAAAAAAAAGTAAATTTCAAATCAATTCACTTTGACAAAATTCAGTACAGAAAAACATTCCTTGTTGGTATGTAAATTTATTATATTGATGTTTTAAAATAAACTCGAGGTTAAAATACTATAAAAGATAAAAGCTGAAAAAAAATCGCACAATAAATTCATGGAAATAACTATTATACAGCATAACCTAGTAAAGTCATCTCATTCTTTATTTTTACGATTTTTTTTTATTTACTCATTTACGACTCGTGTTATTTTAATTGAATGCGTTTAGGATAATAGCCAAACAATTGTAACGTAAGATATACTAGAAATTTGAGAAAATAAATTAAATCAAGTTTAGTTTAATTTATTTCATGGTTTCATTTCAACTTAAAAACTCTCGGTTGAATCCAATATCCTAACGTTTAAATAAAAAACATATTATCATTCATGGATACGTCTACTTACTTTTATCTGTCTCAGACGTAAACGTCATTCACCAACTTTTAATGTCCGTTTTTTAAACGGTAGTGTATTTTTTTTTTTAAAAGTTTTCTTTTGGCCAAAAAAACGTAGCTCACATTTATACGCAAACTTGCAATACAATGTGGCAGTAAGTTTCTAAACCATGGTCCTGCTCCAAATCGAAAAAGAACTTAGGTATTCGTTGTTTTATCCACGGCTCTGACAGCCTTAGTGGATCGTAAAATATGCGAAATTAAGTCATCAGCGCTCTACAAACCGCACGTACGGGTTAATATATAATTAATCCTTTAAACGCGCGCTCGACATGATCATATTTTTGAAAATGACACACCTAAGCACGCGTATATTCCGCGAACGCGATATAACGTACTCGTGCGTATACACTTCTACATCCATCATTGTGGTGGGTATCGTAATAAAGGTAAATACTCAGATATAGCCATGGGAATTGAAAGACCCTCAGTTCACGATTCTGCAACTATCGGGTTATGTAATCAAACGCGTGCCTACCCACTAACCTCTGCAAATAATACATGTACATATTGTTATATCGACGATGATAATAATGTAACCTATTGATATAATGTCCGTTTTCGTGAATTTTTTTTTTTTTTTTTTGATACAGTTTGCCGTCTATTGGAGAGTGGCATACACGCGATATTCGGGCCATCCGACAGTCACTTGGCCAGTCACATAGTGTCCATCTGCGAGTCTGTCAGCATGCCACTACTGCTGACCATTGCGGACCGCGTCACGGACTTGAACAGACGGCACTTCGTCACGGACATGTTTCCTGCACGTGAGCACCTCGGACAAGCTTTCAGGGACCTTATCAATTTCCTGAACTGGACGAAAATCGCGATCGTGTACGACGACGAAGAAGGTAAGGAAAATGAAAACTGTAGTAGTAGACACAGAACGAGTGGGTGTGATGGACGTCGATCGCGAATTGACTACACGGATGTTATTGCGATTTCACGTCAAAAC
The DNA here is from genome assembly GCF_020882245.1 of Rhopalosiphum padi. Lineage (NCBI taxonomy): Eukaryota > Metazoa > Arthropoda > Insecta > Hemiptera > Aphididae > Rhopalosiphum > Rhopalosiphum padi. The sequence goes on along the minus strand of NC_083597.1, from coordinate 60,349,983 downwards.
AATGTGGGCAAGGGGTGTTACGTTTCGATTGTTGTTCTTTATTAAAAACACAGTTTGATTAACGACCTGGCAAAAAGGTTCGCTTTTATACCGTGTTCGATACGCTTCGGGGTTTTATTTTTCGAAACTAAAATCTAAGCTGTCGAATAATACGTTTTACTTATAGGTTTACTGCTGGTACAGAATCTAATGAAAATGTCAAAAATTGACTTTTATGTTCGACAAGTGGATCAGCACACGCATAGGCAAGTGATGAGAGAAATTAAAGATAAACATATTTTCAACATTATCGTCGACGTTCACCCACGCAACATAAACGGATTTTTCAGATCCGTGAGTACAAATAATATATTTATAACATTACGATATTATTTAAGACTGTTCATTGCGAGTTTCTACGGCTATTTTACTCAAAATTTAACTTATATTTTTATTTTTATAAACGAATGTAACTCTATTTTAGATTCTGATTGGAGTGATAAATGTTTTAATTTTACAATGATGTGTAAATGTGTTTTTTTTGTATGTATATGAGTAGTATAAGTAGTCGTTAAAATTATTATATTTTAACTTTGAAAAATATTTTAGATAAAAAATTGTATGTATTTTATACTTTAAAGAGGGTTGAGGTAAAAAATTCACATTACTTTTTTATAATCGGAAAAAAACAAAAAAAAAAATAAGAAAACAAGAAGTTATACGCAAATCCAATATTTGACAAAATCAATTTTGGTTTGTTGGTGTTTTCAATAACGAATAACTGTAGATATTTGAAATGCTCGCTAAAAGTAAACATCCCGAGTTAACTATTTTTTCTGTAAATCAAAAAATCGACCAATACAATATACATATTTTTTACATATACATAAAACATTACGTACTCAACAAATTATTATTTTTAAAAGTAATTATTGTACGTAGCATTCGCATGAATGAAATAAATAACTCAATGGGGTTCCATAGTTCTTGAAATTCATTTTATTATTATTATTATTATATGATTGACTATTTTTAAATGGAACTTAAATTTATATTAGATTTATTTTTTGATTTTTATTAAATTAATAAAGACCCGGGAAAGTGTATATGTTTCCGTCAGGTAGTACAGAAGTAGACCCGTGAGAGTTTACCACGGGGAGAGTTTAGCATCAGGAAAGTTTACAATCGCCATTTTTTTATTATGCACACAGTATAATAGATAAAAAAAAAATGTTAATAATAATATAAAAATTAAGAAAATTTATTTACCCTCCATATATCTTATGGTTAAACGTAAGATCACAAATATAAATTTAAAAATCAAAATATATACTTATAAATATATTTTTATGTATACTTTTTATGATAAAATACAAAAACGCTTAGTTAATCATTCTCGATTTATTCTTGTTGCATGATAACAGCAAAATAATACTTCTTATTTAACCATTTTTAAAAACGATTCAGTGGTCTGTTATTTGCAGAAACTGTTTTGTTTAAAAGAAGACATGTTTATCTGATGCGAAACAAAGAACTATAATAAATCTATCAATTGTTCAGACACTGTAATCATTGTTTGGTCCTTACAGTAGAACACAAATACTTTACGTCTGTGTATTTCGAAATACGATTAAAACTATTCAAAACAGTTTATGAAATAAAAACGATTCGAAATATTTCCTGTTCCATTATTATCCGACGAAATGAATAACAAACATTTTCACTACCTACCGCTTTAATTCAAAACAGAATGTTTTGAATAAATGCCTATTGAGATTATTTTTTTATTAATTTATTATTTATTATACTTTAGTTTATATCTACTTACCATACTAAAAATGCATTGTAAGTAAATTAAAAATACTCGTTAGTATATTTACTATATTATAAGTGTATTTAATTTTTAATTTTGTTATAGTTAAAAGTAGTTTGAATATTAAAAAATAAATATTATAAATGCTCAAGACCCAACGAGAAGATTGAATCTTGATATTAAGCAATTAAAGAGTATATTATTTCAGAATAAGCGCAAAATGTTGTCCTTTATTTAAATTAAATTGTTTAACGATTATTCGGGATGTATATCAATGGTTCTCATATATACCAAGTATACATACAAATCATGTATGTGAAACGAATAAAAATCGTTGAAGAAGAATTTGTTTTTTTTATCAAGAATTTCAAATATCATTGTAGTTTTACGTTTTTTTCAATAAATTTACTATAGTAAATAGCATATTTACTTGAATAAGTTATATACCGCTTATAACAAATGAATTGAGAATTGAACTTGTCATTTCATCAGTTTTTTATTACTCATATTACAGTCCATCTACTATTTTGAAGGCGTTATACTCTTTAAAACAACTTCTGTATAATGCAAACAGCTACAGGCTTATCGCCCGTTCAAAATATAAATACTTCAGAGAGAATTAATTCTCCGAAATATAAAATTATATACATGTACATTGTATGTACACACTGTACACATTCTTATAATTGTATGCTATTTTACATCCGTTTCAAAAATAATTTATGCGTACGTACTGTGTACTGACGCTTTTGTGTTACAGTCAGTACCTATAGTACCTAACTCAATGTTTTGGCAATAATTCAAAAGTAATTTTTTACAACTTAACTACCATCGAAATAGATAGGTTATCTGATCTCTTTTCACATTATGTTTTCATGATTTTATTATAATAATTATTGGTATCTGCGAACCGTGAAAAATGATGTTTCTATACAATTCGTCAAATAAATATAAGGCATAATACGTCAATACAATTCACATTCATAAAAAAAAAAAATCTTCCTTTGTAGAATAAATTTATAATAATATATAGGCACTTGATGGAATTTAAACAACATGAATATTAGTACTTGACAAATTCTTAAGTGCCTTACTGCCTCGTGAACTAGCTAGTAGGAATAACATTTTTACATCGTTTATTTCCTTTTGTTCTTGACAATTTATAAAGATACTGCGTTTGTATTAATCCTAAATCTGAAGACGGATTTTAGCTGAATATACTAAATGTAAAGAATAAGCCATATGTTCACTTTAATAGTGTCCCTAAATCGTATACGTAAATGTTGTAAAATGAAAAATATTCACTGTGAAACATAAAAGACAATAGAACATTTATTTATTCTCTGTGATAGGTCATAACGGATCTCTCTCTCTCTGTGGATCTACATAACTGCGAATAGATGCAATTAAGATACACTTATGGCAATAAAATATAAAAAAAATTTTAATAACCGATTCTATATTTTGGAGATAAGTTTACCTCGTTCATTAAAATAAATTATCACCAACTAAACCAATTAGAATTGACAGAAAGCATATTTTTTTAGGGGATCACAATATATATTGTCAATTTACCATCATGACTTAATAATTCCGGTAGGGTTTTGTCCATTTTTCTTGTTTTTGTATATTTTACATTAAAATACTCTACGTGTTATCTATTATAATAGTGTTTATATAATACACCGAGAATAACAAATTTGACTAAACATTTTAATGGTCTAGAAATGTTTGTGTTTTTTATCAAAACCAAACACGATATGAAAAATGAATGAATTAAAAAACACTAAAATCTATAAGTATAATTTTTGCTCACATTTGAATAATATACATGAGTTGACGGCAATTTTCACGAGTTGTATGCGGATGGTCTTGGGTCGTTAAAGAACCTCTTGAAAATTAAGTAAATTCATATGTAAATTTCTTACGTTGACTACCATTTTTAACATTAAACGCTTCAACTAGCTGCTCGTTCGAAAATATTTATTACGCTTTTTTATTATTAACAATATGCTTATGGAAACTTATAACGTCGACTTATTGACTCGAGAATAAACTTTTATGAAATAATATCCGTTATTGATAAATAAATATATTTTTCCAACATTTTTTACCAACAAAGCACATCAGCCGAGTGAAAACTTGTTCTGGCATAATATCTATGTTGTACGCTTATAACAAAAAATAAAAATAAAACTTTCTTTGTCCGAAATCTTGTTTTGGCGTTTTTCTGCGTTTCCTTTTTAACTTTTGATATTAACCGCTTTCCCATCGCCGAACTCTAATACACCCAAATTGGTGTACGTCTAAAAAATTACCGTAACCCCGCTGCTAAATACACTGACGGCTTTTAATTAAAAACTCAAAGTTGCCGACAGCGAACAAACTGATTATTAAGTTGCGGCGTGAAACATTTCTATAATAATACATTAATCGAGCAGTTTATCGCATTAACTGTTTAAAATCCAATTATTCGATATATCGTTGTATCGATAAATTGTAGTACAATGCCATATTATACATTTATAAATATACTTTAAAACTTAGAATAGAACGTGTACTTACTTATTCTGTTCAATCAATTATTAATATGTGACTAACTAATTCAGTGTCAAGTCGAACATGGTCATGATTTACTATTTTGTTCAAAGGGACAGCGTAAAGTACAGTGTATCTACAATGTAACGTCGTACCAACTACCGAGAACTGCCAATTAAAAATATTTTCATACCCTGAAATAAATATAACAGTAAAAATTAATTATTAACAAACAAATTAATTTTACTTTCAACACTATTAAATATGCTTGCTCTGGGTCTCAGGTGTTAAAAATAATAAAATCTGAAAGTAATACAAAATTAACGATTTAATTAATCCACAAGCTTTTAGTCGGCGGAAAATAAATCATGTTATCCGTCTTTTACGTATTAACACAAACTTTCGTAAATTATTAATTATGTGTGCAAAAATTGAGTTATTTTATTATTTGGACACAACCCACACTACCATGTTAAAACGCTAAGTTTTAGATTGTCCATTCTCTGTAATAAAATAACGACTAACTATTATACCTAAGATAATATTATTAAGAAAAATATTAAAGAAAAACTTTTATTTTGTATTTTGAGGGATCCAATTAAAATAATCTCAATATAAGAAACATTATATAAATATTATCGCAAAACGTCATAATTACATGACTAAGAAGAGGATAATCAGTAAAATTTCAGAGATAAGACTTTACTTTAAATATTATTCTATTTCCGTATTTAATCGGGGAAGATTTATTCAAAACGTTTCATAACATTTACTCGTGTACAATAAATAATATGTAAATTGTAATGTGTAACCAGTTTCGTCTGAAATCTAAAAAAAAAAAAAAATAATAAGCTGTTATGTTGTTAATCGATCACTCATCGTTTTAATTTTTTACAATACTTAACCCGTAATAAAGGTATGTAAATAAATAATAATGAACTACCACCTTTAAAACGTATTTTTTATACTCTCAAATTTCAATGTTTGTCTCATAAATTGATTGTAAATGTTAGTACATTCACTAAAATACTAATTTTAAAAGGTCCACGACTCACAAGTGTACTTGATTTATTTGAAATAATAATCGAAATTTCATTACGTACAATGCATTGATGGGAATGAATTGTATAACAATATTAATTATCATTAAAATAGTAAACAATTAAAAATAATCTGTATAAAAAAGTTTAACAAAAACAATTACGTATAACAAATCATCAGAAGCTCAAACGTGGGTTGATATCACATGCATATGATCTAAATATCCATACATTATTTTCGTTAACCCAGTTAAATAATTATCTTCTGTAATTGCCAAATAAATTTCAAACGACTTAAATGTGGGTGGAATTCTAGCGAGCAGTGGTTGTCAACACACAGTATTTGTGATTTATTCCATGACACATTTTACGCGACTACTGCAAAACAACAGACATAACTCCGACCACTTCTCTCTAAAGAAAATAATAATTAATTGGTCAGACGACTCCAGTAGATATATAGTTCCGTATTATGGTGCGCACTACTGCAGTGACGTAGAAATAAACAAAGTTGCACGTTCAATTATCAAAAGCACTATACACTCTAACCTTAATAGAACTTAAACAATATAATTTTTTTTCCAGTTTAATAGAATGAAAACATAGATTCATGATGTAACTATAATGTAGATTTTACTAAAATTCTACTACCTATTTTAAATTATATGTGTAAAATAAAACAAACAAAAACACCATAAGTAATTTTTATACTTTATAAATTAAAATATTTGAGCAAATACAATAATGTAATAACGTTAACCATTTACTTGAAACACGTTCAAACAAAGTTCAATGTAAAAGAAAAAAAAATATTTAGCTCATGAATTTATAACTTTGTCAATGAAAAATGTCTTAAACTGTGACAATTGAATACTGTTATAACGTTGGAAAAATTTCTAGTTCTAAAAGAAGTTCTTGATAGGAACGGCATTTTGCTGTTTGTTAGTCTGTCATTGAACGCTAAATGTCGATGTGGAATGGTATTAATTTTCTATTCACCCTTATTCGATGAACTTTTTGAATTTAATTAAGTATTTACAATTTTAAGATACAGTGATAAAATGTTAAATCTACAAAAAATATTTACTCGTATTAGTTTTTAGACTATGTGATTGTACTTTAATATTAATTAAGTAAATTAAATTAATAATGAATAATACAGAAACAATTTTTTTGTTAATGCGTGTTTGACTTGTTTTATTTGTATCCAAAATCAGTATCAACACAAAAAGTAAATATAACTATAACTTACAAGTTTTGAGAAATAGTCACAATTCTTCAAAAAAGGATTAATAATATTATATAATATTTATAAAAAAAAAACTTCTATTGCAATAAATGTATATATTATTAATTACAATTTCCAATAAGTGTACGTACTTATTAATATTAATGTACTTAATAAGTATTTGTATACAAAAAATGTACTACGGAGTATTAATAAATTATTAACAGAATTGTAAACCTATAGAATATTATTCATCAAACAAACTTATTACATTATTTATTACGTTTAATTGCATTTTACGCATTAATCTCACAATTATTATTTAATAAATTCGATTACATTAAACGATTTCTTCCATATTTGTTCTCAAATACGATTTAATTTTTTTTTTTTAATGAAAAAATATCTCACACTTGTAAATATTATAACTGGTTAATGGTACTTCTATAACGATTTATATTTGATGTGCGTTAAATGGAAAAATTCATTTCCGGTCTCCTATCGCCCTCCCTTAAATTCACCATTGCTCATAAGCAAATTCCTAAACGCAGAAAATTAAGTTCTAAACTAAAACGAAAGTGGTAAACTGTGTCCACATATAAAAAAAGACTGTCATAATTAAAACAAAACAATAAAAATTAATATTTTCTGTTAATATACGTATTATAAATTAGGTTTTAAATGTGCACAAGTGAAAGGATTTATAACACCGCCCTTAGACCTATTCAGAATGCGATATCTATCCTTAAAAAATATTTAACATTGTTTGTCAAAATGTACAATCTACATTAGTATACATGACTCAAAATAATTAATTATGTTATTGACATCCGTGTTTCCACACATAATTCGTGTAGATCGGTTATACCATGTTTAACCATTAATCGAGTACATACATATAAATTATACGTACAGCGTTTTTGGTACAACAACTATATATGAACAAACGGTTGTAATAAAAACGTCTAGACAAGAACAATTTGTGCTCTTAGGCTATGATCAATATGATATCAACACAACGACATTACCTGTAAATTAAAATCAGTCTGTGCTCTGATTACTCTGTTGTTCTAATACGTATGATCGACTGCAGATTAGAAGTTTTTATCGTACTCGATAAAGCCTATTTATGTTATGCTACAGTGTGTGTAATAAATCAACGATATACCGTAATATTGGAATATTATAGAGTACCTACATGCAATGTTTGTATATGGGCGTGAAATTAGCTAATCAATAAATGGCAGAAGTTTAACCTAAGCGTCCTAAGGTGACAAATATTATACTGTGAGAAACGGGACGCTTTTCGACACGTTTTTAAAAAATAGTTCCGATACTATCTTTTAATCTACATTATATTAAAGTGTGTAAAAAATAAAATTGTAAACGAAACAAATACAAAACAACTTTTTTACCAATTGAACATCAAATAATCGAGAAACACCAAATTTAATAGTTATAAACAACGGTGCCAATTCTTAAGAAAACCATATGTCGGGTACATTTTGTAATATCTACACGAATAGTGTAACTGATTATGAACCTCCACTACCGATACCCTGTACAAAAACATTTCTTATTCGACAGTCTCGAATAATTTATAAAATACCTTTAAAAATATGATTATATAATTTTCGGAGAAAAAAATATTTATCTGAAATTTTTTTTACGAATTCAATCTAACCGTAAAAACATGGCACAATGTGATGTTCGATTTAAATAGGGTGCATGCTAAAACGTGTATTTTTGTGTACAATTAGTTCGTTCTAAAATCAATACAAAACAAACAATATTTGTTTATTCGTACGTATGAGAATATGAGATCATTTCTGACATACCGTTTAGACATTATACGTAATAATAATATGTAGTTATCCGTGCGCATTCGATGTTATTTTACATTTACGGCACCGTGAATCATAAAATTGAGTACTCATTTCGCGAAACAACAACATCATTCCAGATCACCAAGCCACGTCAACCATACAACCACTGTAATAGAAAGGCGTGTGAAAACGAATTCCGGAGCTATAACAGTAACGACGTAAAAATAATTGTTATTATTGTCATAACCGCATAAAATACGTATCACTGCGTGTGTACAACTACGGTGCCCGGGTACATATACAATACCGTAATAATATTGCTTTAGTTCGTGTGGTGTTTTTCGGTCGCGAGACGACCAGCCTCGGCCTTCGGGCGCAAATTATCGCAATAAACGCGTTTCCGTTAAATGCGGTTCGTGGCTCCGTTGTTGTTGCTCTATTGCTGCGAAGAAAATACGCGACAGTCGTCGTCGATTGCAACCGAGCACGCGTGCCCGCGAAATCTCCGAGGATCAAAGGGACGACGTGACAGCCCCGTAAATCGCCGATGTCATGTCGGTTCCGCGTGTTTTATCGACGGGCCGCCGCGAAAAAAAAAGATTTATTTTCGGTTTTCGTTTCGCCGCGTGCCAAACGTTTCGATAATTTTTTTTTTTTGCTCGCGCAAGCGCCGCGATGTCGTCCAAACAAAAGGTCCTCGCCGTGTAGGTAAACACGTGTGTGCGCGCATATTATACGACAACGCGAAATATACATATATATATATGACATACATATACATATACACAGCGTAGTGCCAGCGCAGAAAGACAACGATAAGCAAAAGCTCCACACTCGGTGTATACACTTAATATATACGTATATATAGTGAGCTTATACAATATATTATATATACAGCGATGCCCCCGCACGACCTTTCTGCCGCGCCGCTGGCTGAATACACGGCCTTCCCGCCCTTTGGTTGATAATAATAATAATAACCATTACTGCCGGTTAGGGCGGCGTGTGTGTGCGCGCACGCGCGAACGTACAACTCCCGCTGCTTCGAAGAGCACGCGTGGGGTCGTCCTTTTACACGGCACCTCCGATATACAGTGGTTACTACCGCGATGGTCTTCGCGTACAGTCTTCTTAGTCGCCGTCGTCTCGGTCGCAGCGATTGTCGAGAGATATACCCCCGAGAGAGAGAGAGATAAAGAGAGAGAGAGTGAGAGAGAGTGAGAGACGAGATATACATATTATATACACAGAGAGAGAGTATGTGCGTGTGTGTGTGTGTGTGCGTGAGAGAGAGAGACAAAAGTACAAGCGGTATATCACGTTTTATTGTTATTGTACTTTGTCCGTCCTTTCCTGACCTTATATATGTATATGTGTGTGTGTGCGTGTGTGTTTATCGGCGATTACACGGCGCCGCTACTCCATAATTCCTCGAGTTCGACGTATTCGATCCCCCAAACTTCTAGTCGCGCATACGCTCCAGTATACTATTATCGCCCATAGTTGTATAAGCAGCGCCTGTATATCATGCCATTTTAGCACCGATATATTATTATTATTAAATTATACAGTGCCTACCTGTGTTGTCGAAACAGTATTCGTAAAATATGAATTAATGATATTATATGGTTATATTGCAATATGTGAACGTCTTCACTGTGGTAGTCACTCACGTCCGGCGAGACCACGTGATGTTTACAATTTATTATATGTTAGATATTAACGGTGAAAACTCGTTGAACTAAATAGAATACCTGGCTCTCTTCGTCAAAACTTTTAAATCGAATTATTGCCGATCGGTTGACGATATTGTTCTTTGGGAGATTGGAAATCGGTTTCACTAACTCATACGGAAAGTTAGCTAAAGAAAAATATATTTATATTTAATACATTATTTGCTTGTGTGCGATAAACACTATAAGTCCATAATCATCAAGAACGATTATATATCACAACATTTTAATTTTCATAAATACAGACTACATTTTGACCCTATGTCAATCATAATTTTGTAAATTTAAACCAAATTTTTATTAATTTAACTGTGTAATTTTTTCTATAATATACTTATTATTTAAAGTATTATAGTTTATTAACTTATGAGTTAAATTACAATAACACTCAATATTATTTAGTCAAAAATCTTAAAATCAAATACCAAATAAATCATATTTTTTTTAATTCACCAAACAGGTTCTATCCGACATCACGTATGCCGATGTGGTCTGGTGTCTGTTTTATATTTTAAATAATACCGTAACATTTCTTACCGGTTGTTCGCATTTCTATTATGTATAATAAAACTATATGTTTAAGACCACTGGTTGTCATAAAACATGCAAATTAATACAAATGGTATAATAATATACAGATTTGTACTAAAAGTATCTTTGGGATTTGTCTAGAAAAAAAATTTAAATTACTTCTAAAAAAAGTATAAACAAATCTTATGAAACTGACGAATCTATTATTTTGCGACGTTAAATTAAAAGCTATACATTTAAAATCATTCGTAAAATAACTTAATCATTACCCTTCATGTTAACTAGCGATTCCTTTTAATTAAAATATAATATTTTGTATTTAAGTACCTCGATAAACGTAACATTGAATTATTGTTTTATATTAGATTATGAGTAAGTATTTTAATAAAAAAGGAGGTAGATATTTCATTTATTTATTTTTTACGGTTCACTTAATATATTTTAATTTGTATTTTACTCAGAAATAATTAACATTTATTTTTCTTGCATACGATAAAAAGCATCAAACAAAAATAAAATATCTGAAATGGTTGATTATCTCATTTTACGAGTACAATGTTTTTTTAATCAATTAATTGAAATACAAATAAACAGTAAGTGCCATTTCCTCGATTTTCGTTATTTTCGATATTATTTTCGTTGCTGCTAAAACACGATGAAATGATGATGCAATATCTAAAAATTTAAAGAAAAAAATAATTTCGAATAATTATATAAATGGTTTTTTTTTCATTACACATCAACCACGGTTGTATAACGTCATTATAATATGTATGCTACAGCATTGATTATAGAATAGTCTATTCTACAAAATATTTATTTTGCAAATTTAATATATAAATAATAATTATAGCTTATTTATAAATTACAAGTTGAATAAAAAAAATATACGGCAATTTAAGGTCATTTTTAAGGTCATTTTTGTGGTAAAATGCATTTTTTACGGGCATTTTTGCTATTTTTTAGAGCATATTTGTATGGTTTTAAATGCATTTAAATCCGAGCCCTACCCATAACTTTACTGGCTATGTGTATTGTGTATTTATTATTTATATAGTTTGTTCACCTAATATTATTTTCTATAATTTGAATTATATATGCGTTTCCCAGAACGAAACCGATAGACCATACACGGCACGACGCGTATATTAGGATTATACGATATACCAATCGAAACACAATTCCGAATGTATTATCTGGGTATATATTATGTCCATTGTATGTAATAATTATATAATAATGAATTAAATAGTATAGCATTATTTAACCTCTAGATGGCAAACCCGCAAAGAGTATAATTTGCATGAATTTAAGGGGTAATGTTATTCTACGTATCCCTTTCAACTACATTTTGGTCGAAATACATTTATTTTTTTTATTTCGTATCGGACATTTGGAAAAAAAATGTACACACATAGTGTGTGATTTAGAATTATCATAGTAATTGGCGTGTCACCATTAATCGCGTACAGTTTACCAATTAATTTAAAAATAAAAAAAAATCTAATAATGAACGATAACGACATCGGTCATATTAACGATGGATGGCTATTATTTTGCATTTCGAAAAGAAATAAATTGATTTTAACGGTTTCCCTTTTTTTTAATTCGCTTTACACACGACTCGGGGGCGCTGTTTAACCGTACGAAAATAACGTTACGTTTTATACCGTGATATTTCATGCGTAAGCAATAATATTATATTTTAGACGGACATTTTTATTTCAACGTCGTGTAAAATATAATCAAATAAATAATACCAAACGGCACCTACGAGTATTTAATCCATCCGATATATTATTATCGTCAATTCTTCTATTATTAAAACGATAAAAAAAAAAGCTTTAGACAAAAATAACATTTTATTAGTGATATGATCCCGCGAAACGATAAAAAAAAAACATATAATATGATAAATAATCTTCCCTGCCCTCGTTTAACTTGGTCAAAAATAAAAACCGTACGGAGTGTAAATACGAGGTGGCGGAGTGTAATCGTTGTGCGAAATATTTTCTAATACGAAACGCGCACGACACTTGAATCTTAAACGGACCGATGTTATTAAAATCATATACATTTATTATCGCATGCCTAACAATAAAATAAAGCGAATAACGGGCGGTAACGATGTGTATTATAAATGTGTTCCCGTTATTTATTTATATTGATCTGGCGCTTCGACGGTTGCAGGGTCTTTATGGCGCTTTGCTCGGTCTCGAAGCGATAACAAGAACGCGATTTGAAAACCGCACACGTAGTCAAGACGAATTATAAAATAAAAAGATATCGTCGCAGTTGTGTGCGTGTGTTTTTTGAAACACAAACACGTATAATCTGCATAACGTCAAATGAATTGCTAATATCGTGGTGTCGTTTGAAAATTTTAAATTATATTGTACCGACTGTTCTAACTCGGTTGTAATATTATATATAAGTATTGTTATATTATGTTACACTAATCGGGGCCACCTCACAAGGGTGCTGGAGGACTTAAACCTCCAAAAATCGATATGTTCGTATGAAAATTTATTTATTTATAGAATGTATGGGAGAGCAGAGAGTACAGTATAATATAAATCAATGTAACAAACAATAGTATTAATAAAAAATAGTAAACATCGTGTAACAATCTTTTAAACTTAAAACTACTATAAAAAAAAAAAATAATAAAAATAAAAATGCATCACTATATCACAGAATAATTTTAACGGGACTATGTATAAAAAAATTACGATTAGACGTAGTATAATATTAAAAGAAATTGTTACTAGTACTGACTGACACTGCATAAAAACCAATATTACGCAAAAACACTGGGCAGTCTACAATACCGAACAATAACTTATGTAAAAATTTAAAATAAAAACTTTAAAAAATAAAAAATTTCAGTACATTAAAAATAAAAATGTTTTATTTTTAGAAAACTTACAATTTGTAATTTAGCACCACAATAAGTAAACATGATTAACCGTGAATTATATAATTAAAATAAAAAAAGTATATGAATAAGAAGCATGTATACATTTACAGAACCAACTAATTATAGATTTTAATCAAAGCTAGAAATTTAAAATCAATTGACAGAATTGGCCATAAAAAGGTACTAAAAAATCACATTTTATTATAATATAATATTCTTTTACTTTTTAAATTTACAATCATTTTTTTAGGTAGTAAAAGTTTGATTAAAATTATTTATTACAGTTATATAGGCTATGGTTATCAATTATTTAATTAAAATTTTAAAAAAATTAGCTAAAATCTATTTTATGGAGTTTTCTTTGTTACTTAAAAATGCATAATTTACAGGAAATTATTTGTCTAGTATATTGGCGTATACAATTCTAGTGTCCTACAAAAAAAAAAAAAATTATAAAAATAAATATTCACGTAAATCTCTAATTTATTATTCCTATGAAAATGAAACAATTTCCTGTGAACAGCAGCGTGCATGATATACGACATACAATTTTGTCCTCCCTACAGTTTTACAGTTTTACAGTCTATACAGTTTATCGTGCATAATATGTTTTAATATTTCCACTGTGGTCCCGAGAAAGGTTACTGGTGAAAAATAAAATAAGATGAAATGTACTTTTATTCGCTCAAACAATACACACACGGTTAGGTCATCCCGAAATAACGATCCATCGCCTCACTCAAGCAGTACCTACCACAAAAACGTTAAAATTAAAAACGAACACTTATCTTCGTCTGGGTGTTATGTGACAGCCAAGCCGTTGAGTTAAAGTTAGGTAACTTGAAACTACTACATGTGTGTATGTTGTGTATGTTTGTGTGTGTGTGTGTGTGTGTGTGTGTGTGTGTGTGTGTGTGTGTGTGTGTGTGTGTGTGTGTGTGTGTGTGTGTGTGTGTGTGTGTGTGTGTGTGGGTGGGTGGTGTGTATATTTGAAAACGATATTCTAATCGGCAATACTCACGAGAGAGCTAGTCTTGGAAGACGTTTTCCGAATTCTTTATTCGTATATTATATAAACACCTGACCTACTTATAGAGCTATTTTCCATCTTCAATAGGTCATGACTCAAACTAACCTATAGAAAATTTTACATCGTTCAGTTATCCTAAATATCCTCATCGCAATAAAAAAAAAACATATTTTTCGATACAAAACGTTTCTGGACGTTCAGCAAGAAAAATAATACAAGATCGTTATAATCAAAAATATACCTGAGATGATGTGATCCTTGACGGAATTGGGCAACTATGTATACCTACAGTGATTCTTTTATCAAATAACTCTGATTCTTGTGTACTTAAATTTATATCTATAAAAGTTAAAAATACTTATAAGTTATAATGGTGGTTTTTTTTGTACTTGTTATCAGAGATTTTCGAATAAATAATAATTTCGATAAATTTATGTGTTAAAATTTTTTTATAAATTATCTACTTCTAATAAAGTAGTAATAGCTAAAAATTGTCCTTTACAAAAATATTTTGAAAATATCATTATATTTTTATAAGCTAAAATGGCTTTAAAAAAAATATTAACCTATGTATGAAATAAGGACGAAAAATGTATTGAAAAGCAATACGCTCTATGGATAAGTTGTAATTGAGATTCAGCCACTGGATTAAAAAACAATTTACAACCTTTCTGAACGCTCATACTTTAATCTCCAACTTCCTAAATCCCATCAAAACAACTCTTCGTATACAAAACCTAACAAACTTACGTATAACCTATTAAACTATGTACCTCTTAACCGACCATTTTACACGGGCGGAGTAGAAAACGAAAAGGCGTCGTGCCGATATCATTATCCGTATATTGTATTGCACTTGGCTAAGAGAGCGAGTGACTGCCATAAATCCGAAAGATTTCGCATGCGTAGTTGTCATCGCGTGAAAAATCATTACCACCAATGATCGCGCTATGTCTGTCGATTGTGAACCGTCCACATTCATATAAAGCTAAGACGCGTATTTGTTTCGATAAAAATATAAAAATGGCTCGTACTTTATACAAAACAATTAATACGGCCTTTCATATTCAATTCCAATATCCACTCGAACATTCGTAAAAATATAAACTGTATACTAAAATCATTTTTTTATAATGAACTTTTATCTGATAAAAATAACATTTTACTTGTTCAATAAACACGTATTTTAATACACCGACACGCAGTCCATCTTAGTGGCAGACTATAGTTGTCCGATACGAGATATTTGGGATTTTCTTAGTTTTGTACGGCTGGTATTGGGGGAACGAACTGTTCATACAAGTAATAATTAAAGACATTCTTGTTTATGGTCGTGAAAATAATGAATAATGTTGATATTGAATATTCATAAAGTAATTTATTGAATAAAAACAATGTAATTATTTTTTTTTCAAATTTAATTTTGTATTCTGTTTTCATTAAGTGAACAACTTTTGTCATTTTGTTAAATACTTATTAATATCTAATTTAAGGACAAAACTTAGTGGATATAGTTTCAAAATGAACATACGTTTACGCCATAAAAAAATCACTAAACATCCAAAAAAAAAAAAAAAAATTAAAGGGACGATAAAATAGTTTTCCCGGTCTGAATTGTTGTCGTCCATCTTGGTTGATAAACATATTAGTCTACGTCTAACATCGTTTTATGATTTTCGACTAGATGCCATGTAACGCAATAATATGAGCAAAAAGGTACAAGATTTTTTTTTTTTCGCACGCAGTGTTTGATTGCATTTCATTCGGCGAACGTCCGTACCGAAGAGAAAGAAACAACCGTGGTACGAATTAAACGGACTACCCACTCCCGCTGTGACGAAATTTTTCCACAATTCGTTTACCGAGTCTCGGGGCGATTGACGGCGACGTTTTATAAAATTCGATTGTAATAAATACATTATTTCGTAATACGATTGGCTGCCGGCGGTTCGTATTTTTACCACGCTTCCGCCGAATCGCACGATTCGTTTGTTTCCGGTTCTGCACGCGGCTACCGTAGGGCGCGGGACGCGGGATTTTAGGACTATTTTCGAACAGCCGATGATGAGTTGGTGCCAATATAGCGCGGTCGTCGATAGTGTCCGTGTATCAATTTTAACGAAGCCGACCGACCAATTTGACGGGAGCGACGTACAGACATTTCTACGACAACTACGCCACCGTAGTATTATGTGTTCGGCGTGGGTTTGGTGCCGAATAATTGTGTACTTCCCGATTAATTCAATACTTGCCGCGCATTTAGACGTGGGTGCGTGCGTGTTTGTATGATGAGTGGTAATGCTGAATAGCAATGAACCTAACTCCTAATTCGAATTCCCCACGAACGTCCTAATAATAACATGACATAAACGCAACGCATTTGTGCTACTATATTGCCTATATTTTACGCCGTGTTACTGCTCTATAAAATGTTCTACCCACTCGGCGGGATCTATGCCACGCCCGCGTGCGTACGATTATGCGTGTTGATCTTTGCGTATGCTTATTTACTTTCCTCGCGTTAACTACATTATAATGTTTGAAATACTTGTATAGTTTTGCGATGCGGTATGTTCAGTCTTCGAGGCAAACATTAATTAAAACAACCATACATTTCGCGTGCATTGCTATATACATGTATGATAGTACATCACATTTGTTTATATTATTACGCTCTAGTTTCGAGATTTTCAAAAAACAATGTATTATAATGTATTTTGTAAATGTATTATTAAAATCATTAAATAAACAAAATAGCAATCGAATTTATCGGACGTGTGTCCCGTGTGTCGACTTTACAACATCAATATCATATGTGCATACATTAAACCTTTAACGACTGAATTATTTATATATATATATAATAGACAATAGATGACAGAATATATTTCATTCTCGTTTATACATAAAAAATATCCAAATGATTTAAAATTGACGGAAACAACGAAAGTATGTTTATACTCAACTGACGTGTTTATAATTATGAAAACCTTAAAAACTTTCAACCTTTTTGATTAACAGACCCTTATTATTTGAAAAAAATTCTTACTTGCTACTTTCATAGTAGAAGCATATTTAATAAAAAAAAAATTATTATTGATGTTTTATTTTTAGTTTTATCGAAACTATGCCTCGAAGTTGGGGCACTAGTCCAACTAAGCGCTCTTTGAGTGTTACAATTATTTTATTTCAGTTGCATTTTTTGTATTCACAACAAAATTATACAAATTAATTTCTTTATTAAAGAGAAGGTATTGTTTTATCGTGTCTTTATGAGGTGTCTGGATATCTGAAGATAAAGATTAAACAAAATTTGATTTGAAATTTCTTATTATGTAAACTAAGTTGTCGATGCTAACATATATATTAATAAAATGATGAATAAATGTAAAAACTGAATATCAACGACAAAATTATTCGGTTTTTTTTCCTTTTCAAAAAATAAACACTAATTGGCAGTCGGTACATGAATATATTATAGATTTTCGTCATTTGATTGATTGCACGGTATTTAGGACCCCTTGAATGAGGTATGCAAATTATAAAATTCGATTTCTGGGGAAATTGAGTGTAAAAAAATATTTATTTTTATCTTCAGCGTTACTAATGATTTTATTTGATTTTGATTTTGATTTTTACGCAGTTTTTATTCGATAATATTACCAAAATATATATTTTTTTTATATACTTACTGTTTTTAAATATTTACAAATAAAAACATTTACATTCATAATAGTTAAAAAAAAAATATTAAATAACAGTTTTCAATTTAATACAAACAAATAATCAAATAAAACAAAAATAATTATTTCTAATTAATACAGTTATTATTTATGTAATTTAAATATATATATATATATATACATATTATATTTATTTTAGTTTAAATATTATATATTTCTTCTGTTTTAGTTTTAACAATATCATACATAAAAAAATAATTAGACCAAATAAATTTGCATAACCCTTCAACTCCTTTAATCTTGTTATGACTGTGATTTTTACATAATTTTGTTTTTATCACCGAGCTTAGTTAGTAATTATATTTTTAATTTTTGGTTTTAGTACAGTTATAATTTTATAAATTTATACATAGAGTTTTATTCAAAGACAACTACAAACTAAAGAAAAAACCAATTTTATAAGTAATGTAATAATATTAAACAACAAATTTAAAAAAAGAATGATTTTAAATTTTATTATTATTTATTGCAACATGAATAACTGCCAAGACATTTTTACATAACTACCACAATATATCACATATCACTATAGATTACATATTATGATAAGTAATTAATTAGAATAAGAAGTTTATCACATTAAACTGTAGTTTAAGAAGTTTTTAAATTTTATCAAAACTCATCGCCATTGTGTATTTAAATAAATATCCATACTACCCATAATATTATTTTAAAAGTTTACATAACATCGATAATTTGTAGGTTATTATTAAAATTACGTTTTAAAAAATGTTTAAGTAATTATTTATATTGCCTAAAAATATGGGGTACGTATTACAGTAAGTAGCCATGTCATCACGAACCGTGATATATATGTAATATATACTACCAAATGAATCAATCGTGACACGACGACGTCACACCCACGCAACGGGTTAGGTTAGGCAAGGTAATTATATTATGTTGTGTGTTTTCAAGATGAATATTATGATGGTGTTGGGTAACCATCTCCGGCTATTTACAATGGTCAAAATACAGTATACGGACACTTTAATAAATGTTCACGATTATTACGTATCGATATTAGTATGACACATTTCGGAAAGACGAAGACCGCGGCCCGTGTAGTGATGAACCGCGTTCGAGAATAAGTGACACGTAACCAGCCCCGACATACTCGTATTATGTTTAATGTTTCAACCGTGAAAACAGCGAGCACTTTCGATGTGCAAACGAGAACGCACACATAATGGCCGCATGTGATGCAACAACAAAAAATACATTATAAATATAACGAGTGTTGGAAAACAAAAAAACCGTACTTATACAACGAGCGTGAGAGAATACAAAGCACATGAATTATTATTTTATTATTAGTAGTTATTTTTTTCCCACCACCGACGTTTATTATTATATTTGTTTTTCCGTTTATTCCACTAGCTCTCCTCGGCGGCATATAAAGTACACGCATTATCATTAAAATACAACAGACATATCCGTCACTCTTCCTTATGGTTCAATTTCAACGGATCGTATCGTTATATTATTCGCGTCATTTACATTGTTAATGGACGTTTTTTTTTTCCCGTCCACAGCAGCCACACGAATTTCCAACGCTACTTAATTATTGGTTCTTTACTGCGGCAGGAGTATGACCTTTATTGCGTGCGTTTAAATTGGTCCATAAAAAGTGGTTTTATAAGCATTATAATACAATTATAAACTATTATTCTATACATAATATACAATATATATTTACACAAAATACAAATCGAATATGTGTGTGCGTGTGTATATGTGTGTGTGGGTGTGTATGCTGTGCAAATTGTTGTTAAAATATTTACCTTCTCAAAAACACAGTTTGTTTACAAAACTGGCAAGTATCTATAAAGTAAACAAACTTTCGTTCACTTAACTTACTGATAAAATCGTTTGTTATGAGTGCACAATAAATCCAAATTCGCTAAATTATATTATGTATAGATTTGAAGTAGAGGCACGTGACACGTATACTAGCGTAATAGTTGCAAACTATCAGTTCGCGTGATAACTGTCCGTTTTTTTATTCCACCGGATCTGAATTGCAGGAAAATATTGCGTTCTAATTCCGGCCACGACTGATTTCAAAAGAGCACAACTCGCTGACCAGCACTGTCCATCGTTTCGCAAACGTTTTATTTTTATTTTTTCTACGACTACCGATTAAAACTTTTATGCATAGATATACATACCGGTTACAACAAACCTTTCAGACGCGTGCTCCAAGTCCGTTTCATGAATCTCTTCCATTGGACAACCACGACAGTCCGCTCGCTATCCGAATGTAACCTACCGTTATTGTTTGATGAATTGAAAATTGTGATGTCGATTAACCGAAAACCTTAAAGATACAGTAAAACAAAAGAGAGAAAGGTTTTATTCGTAGGTATATGAAACGTTGAAACACCCGCGGTAGAATTTCATTATTTTTCGAACAGTTCCTATCGAAATAATAACATTAAACTCGAACATAATCTAATGCAATAATAATTCTCGATATTACAGGTGATAATACTTCCTGTTGGGTTTTAAGCTGGTATGGATGTATAATAATTTATTCATTAGAAAGAGCATGGTGAATACGTCCGGTCGAAATCCCATTAGTGCAAAACGTATTAATAATTATAGGACAAAAAATATCATTCAATTATACATTTCAGAGAAACATAAAATCTAACAAATACCTGGTCATTATAATCGTATCTTATATGTCGTTTTCAAAGATAAAATAAAATATATACATGAACTTTATTTTTTTTTTCATACAATAATTAGATGGCTCCATGTTTGAAAACATACTTTTGAAAAGCAACTTTGAAAAGAAGTATGTCTATTATAAACTACATCGACATATTACTGACGCAATACATTGCGGCGAACATTCAATGTCTCGCCGTGTTCGTCTCCGTATACCCATCACTCCTCCAACAACTACATAATTTAATCATATAACTCTAATATTACCACGAAATATCCGTAATATTTAGTCATCAAATACAGTATTTTTCTTCTCTTTTAACTGACTTAGAATTTATTAGTAAAGATTTGCAGTGAATTAAGACCTGATGATTGCTATGATTAAAATTATCGTTTTTCATACTCCCTTTCGACATTTTGAATATTTCAGTCCATCACATTAATATTTATTTGAGAGTATAAAGCAAATAATTTATTCATATTTTCTACTAATTATTTAATATGAATATTCTCGATGACTGCTTAGATTTAATACTTTAGTAAACTTAATAATTAATATAACATACAAAATAACAAAATTTAAGAGAAAAAATAGCGTACAGTAAAATTACCTGCAAAACATTTTATTATACAATAAGGATAGTAGTCAAGTATTAAATAAAATGATCATGATTATGTAGATTGTAATTTGGAAAATTCACGTTTTTTGACGAAAAAAAAAACTAAGCCCTTTGAGATGTAGAATCCCGTAAGAAATTTTTTTTACCTTCATTCAATTGATTTTCAGGCTTATCTAAAATCAAATATTTACCAAAAAAAAATAAATCCAAACTAGCTACCTTCACTATATACCTAGATTCTTAAATACAAAGACTTTTTCAATTGATTTACGACATTTTTATTCCTTTGCAATTTTTATATACCTTCTGCTTAACATTAAATCTTACATTAAAGTAATAATAAGTAAAAAATATAATAACTATTTATCAAAATGAAACTAAATCA
The DNA here is from genome assembly GCF_020882245.1 of Rhopalosiphum padi. NCBI lineage: Eukaryota > Metazoa > Arthropoda > Insecta > Hemiptera > Aphididae > Rhopalosiphum > Rhopalosiphum padi. Next base: position 60,327,921 of record NC_083597.1, on the reverse strand, counting down.
AAACAAACCATTAAACTTTTAAAATTGTACATAAATCGTGTTTCAAGAATATTAATTATAAAAAAAAAAAATTCTAATTGGATAAGCACGGCGTGATACGTGATTAATGTAATAATATACCACTATACTGTTTTGTCATATTCACGGATCATTTCAAATTTCCCGAATAGAGTTGACACCCCCCAAAAATTCTAGAAAACAATAATATTCCTTCCCGGGAATTACCAAGAATATCAGGAACATAAATTCCTGGGAATGCCGTAAACTATCAAAAGTGTTCAATCAGTTTTGTTTTGGTTATAATAGACAGTCACGCATCTTATGATTTATGTATTATTTATAAACTTGGGTATAAATATATTATTTTATATATTTTAAAAATTTCAAAATATATTATAAAATCCCACTTTAGTGAAGTATAGTTATTCATCATGAAATACAGTTAATATTTTAAGCATTAAAAAAGAGTACCTAATTTTGAGAAATAATATTACCCATAGGTATAACATATATTATTCAACTAGGTACTAATAAACACTTTTTAAGTATTTTTTTGGATTGTGAGAGGAATGATGAAAATATAAAAAAAGTCACAAACATTTTTCGTTGATTTTTCATTGTTATTACAACACTAGGATCACTAACAAAATATTCATATGAGTATATGATATAGATACCTACTTTAAATTGTTTGAAATATTAAATAAATAAAATGAAAACGATTTATTCTATAAATTTTATAATATTTAAATGTAATTATTAATAATTATATTATAAAACATAAATAGATTAATTAATTATGATTTAGTACAAACCTTAATTGTTTAATGTTTAGTTATTTATTATTTTATATTAATTTAATAAATAATCAGAGTATTATTGAAATGGAATCCATCGATTTTACCATTAATGTATCTGCATAATAATTACGTATATCTCAATTCAAATCATAATTTTTAAATAGTACAAGAATTATTTTAAATGAAAATTGAGTGAAAAACTTAAATATTATAAATAAATACTTAGATCAAAATTAAGTCTTTTAATCTATAATTCGATATCCATACAATAAATACATAATATATTTGATTGTACAACTCTATCGGAATACCTATATAAAATAGAACTACGTATTTCGTTTACTCGTTTTTACCGATCGTTGTATAATATATTTATAAGTACTCAAAAATGTTTTAAATTGAAAGTCATTTCATTAGGGCAACGTTAAATGCAATATACATAATATGTAACATTGTAATTTTAAAATTGCTTTCAAGGCTTGGTAAAATGTTTATTAAATATAAATCGTTTTTAAAACATTTATTATATGACGTGTATATAGTATATGGCAAGTCACATATTAAAACGCCTGTAATATGTTAGCAGTATTAAAATAAGAAAATTATACCTCTGGGTACAATTATACGTATAAAAGAGGTACAATTAGCATAGCATGGTTTTACCCTCTCTATCCAATAATTTTATCCGTTTGGGAATATCAGATTGCTATGACACTGGTGAGAAATAATTTAAGTCAAAGTTTATAATACACATATTATATTTATATTTAACTTTGTAAATACCTCTATAAATATCCATAATTATCAATTTAAACAGCGTTAATTTACCAATTCGTGTAGGTGTAATATGAAATTTTAGATTATAAGCGTAACGATAAATGTATTTATTTTATCAGAATGTATGTATTCTGTGTGTATAATTCCACAATAAGTTATTGATAAAATGCTTTAATTTCCAAAAATAAGGCTGGTTTTGAACATCAAATTGGATTTAGTTTTGTACTTTAAAGAGGTCAAACTAACAAATTCCCAGTACTTACTTTTATAGTTGGGAAATTTTTCACCAAATGTTTATATTATCGTTTTCATTATACGAAAACGGGTTAAAAACACAAAAAAAAATATTGAAAATACATAAGCAAGTTAGAATTTAAACGAAATGACAAAAAATGTACTTAAAAATTAAATAAAAATAATTATAAATACAGTAAACGTAGACGAGCACTAACCGACGTTTTAATTTTCTTCATTTCGAAAATATTACGAAAAAATAATAACATTTAGGTACAACAAATGTCAATAATATTCATTACAACACGACAAAGACGACTATAATCGGTATAATCGGTGAGATAAAATCGGATAGGTACTAATCTTAGTCCGTAGTAATTTCAAAGTCTTAAGTAAGTTATCGGCATAATGGCCGACAAGAAACAATAAGAAGTGAACTAATGTGAAATCAGTAAAAATGGCTAAAAATGTGGGGAAATGACCAAAAAATGACTTAAAAAGTAATAAACTCCAAAAAACACAAAATAAATATTAGTTGTTTAGATTCACATGCTAGTGAAACATATTTGTGGTTAGGAGAGCATTGTCTAAAAAGTTCCAAAAAAAAAGGCAAAATGCATCAACTTCCGAGCCCTAATTATAATAATTAAATAGTAGAAATACTATAATAAATACAATACTTTTGGAAAAAATTATATCATTCTACTAAAATACTAAAAGTAAAATAAACAATTTTAATAGCAATATCAAATAAACATATCATTTGATGATATTGACTGATAGACCGATGCCGCACAGTTTATTTTTTCGTATACAATAATTCATTGAATTCAAACTTAACACATTCTAACTATATACAGCAAAGCGGTACCCACTTACTTTCGTTTTTAGATTTTTGTCATACATTAATTTATGCATTTATATTTTAACATATTTATAGACACACGATCTGTAAAATGTAACATCATTAACATCATACACTAATAATAAAGATTAAAAAAAAATTATATTCAAGTACAACTTACAACAATTATTGAGCTATAAATAACTCTAAATATAAATTTTAATGTACTAATATATTTTATAATATTCATTACTTTATTCAACATATAATATACTTTAAAAATATGAACAAATAAATCATTATTTTAATGAACCCTTTATATTATTCTATAAACATTACGGTCAACTTAAAAAGGCACACTATTTACGATTTATTGAAAAGGTATAAAATAAATTATTATACATTTTATAAATTAATGTATACGAGATAAGATAGAACAAAATAATTTATAATCGTTATTCACAAAACTTTTTATTTATAAGTAATCATGTAAGTAATTGAATAGCCAAGAACCTAGTCTCGAAACTGTTTACAAATATAAACCAAAATATTTGACGAAAAAAAGTTTTATTTTCACTAAAAGCCTAATATGTATAGTTTATCGGAATTAAGTTTTATACAGTTTTCGTCATCAGATTTCAGTCGTAATAATAAAATCTATAAAACAAATTGCAGTGCCCACGACCACTATTCGTAATAAAAGTTCACTATCGATGACAGTGATGACACAAATCTCCTACGACCGCGACATGGCGCACGCCAAAAATATATAAAACACGCGAAATCATCTCGTTGCCTGCAAATCGATTCGAACGATAAGAAAATAATCCATGTTTCGTGTGTTATTGTGCACTGTTTACTGAACAAAGTACTAAAGTCACTGTCCTTTTTCTCATTTTCAGATACTTCAACTGCAGATGAACGACTTCCGCTATCATTTTCTCTTCACTACATTCGTAAGTGTATAAAACAAAAAATATTATCAATAATAACGCGGCCGAAATTGCCGTCACAATGGGCTCGATCTGATGTCCCAATGTATGTCTTATTTCAGGACCTCGAGACATTTGATCTGGAAGATTTTAAATACAACTCCGTGAACATAACATCGTTCAGAATAGTCGATGACGAAAACCACCGCGTGGTCAACGTCCTGCGCGAGATGGAAAGATTTCAGAGGGTCGGGCAAAACATGTTGCACAAGAGTGGAATCATCAGGGTAATTAATAATTACTATTATCGTTTACTACACTATCATCGATGAAACTTACCATCCGATTTTTTTTTTTTTTTTATTATTGTTACTCGAGATAACATTTTTTATAATGATGTATTTAATGGATATTTTTTTTTACCAGTGAACACTTGTTATATTTAGTCAGTTGTTATGTTTTATACAAAAATTGTATTTATATAGTATGAAAGACTCGCAGAAGATTATGAAAAAATGTACATTAATTTAAAATCGCGATTTGAAATTTAGACGATATCACTTCGTTTCAATTATATGTATAGACTGATTTTGTTAAAAACCGTTTTGTACAAGTTTATTTTGCTTTTCGTGTTAAAAACAAAACAACTATCTATAAAACATAAATTATAATCTATTCATCGAGGATAATTCAATAGCTGTGTATACGTCCTATGAATTTCAATACCACTTTATAATTTTAACGTTATTCGTAAACTCGTATAAGTAACATCAGTTAATTTAATTTTAAGTTCCTATAGGTTTATTTTATTTTATTTTATTTTTTTTTAATATAACGTACCATGGGTTCATCCTAAATTATTTTTATTTTTATATAGTCGTTAATATATATTTTTAACGAGAAATTCAATCTTGTACTTAAAATACGACACCCCTGGCCCGAGAATCGTTATATTATTGTAACGACCCAGCAGATATCGTATTTTTATCCGTTTTCAACGCCATTCATAAATGCAAATAATGCAATCAATCGGTCGTTTTGTGTTGTACCACAGGCCGAACCCGCGTTGATGTACGACGCGGTCAATGTGTTTGCTCACAGTATCGGATCGCTGGACGGGTCGTCGAATTCTATGCAGTCGTCGAACGTTTCGTGTAAGTCGTCAGATCGTTGGGCGAACGGTACATTTCTGTACAATCGACTTAATGCGGTTAGTATTCAATTGTGACATAGATATACCAAACGGTATAACGGCATAGTGGGTTTTTTTTTTTATCATTTGTTCATTTATTTGCATTATTCATCTCTTTTTTTTTTAATTTTACCACAACACAGGTGAGCATCGAAGGCCTGACCGGCAAAATTCACTTTGACGAGGGAAGACGGTCGGATATCAAGCTGGACTTACTAAAATTACACCAAGAGAAAGTAAAAAAAGTCGGCTTTTGGACACCATCGAATGGCATCAACATCACAAAACATTCCGTATTTTACGGACATCAGAGTTCAAACGTGACGTTGATCGTGGTCACAAGAGTCGTAAGTTTACATCATAAAAACAGTAATATTAGATAAATTATTATATACTTTAACGAATATTAAATACCATCATCGGAATTGTTTAATATTCTTCGTGAAAATCGATGAGCGTTATTACAGTAGAATTTATATTATTGGAATCTATAGTTAGTGATTGTAACAAAAAATCAATTATCTTGATAAAACGTCTGCCCAAATTGCGTGTTCTTGAAAGAAAAAAGTATTGGCGCCACGGAACAAATAACAATTCCTATGCGTATTAAATCCCGTTTGTGCCTGACAACAATTACGCTGTCGCCAATACGTTTTATGGAGAAATCATCCTTCGCGGAACAACTGCTGCAGATGACTCCGTCTTTAAATTACTGTGACTTCTACAGTTCGCTACTTTCCACACAATAACAATCGAAACTATAAAGTGACGTATTCGAATTACGTGATAAAACACATTTTCGTTCTTTGGACGTGTATAATACTCGTATTATAATGCTCGGCGGGTAAATGAGACAAAACAGTACTACATTAGGTTTTAGTGAAATAACGGTTGTTGAATTCCACATAAAAAAATACAAATATGATATTATTTAATGTAAACGCGCATTGTCAATTTTCGATTTATCCACTTGAAGGATTTTTTTTTTTTAACAATAAAATAAATTATTTTATGTGACGACTAAAAGCTCTATTTGTATATACTGAAAAAGTTGATTTTAAACAATTGTAATACGAGTATATTTTGTTTTCTCTTTTTTTTATTATTGCTTCGCAGTTCTTTCATGTCATGTAATCGAAAATTGTAGGTACGCATAAAATATTCTTTTATAAATAACAGGTGTTTTTATATTTGCCATATATCAAATATTTTCAAAAAAATATCGTTCGCATTTGAAATACCTACATGATTGCACTTATCCTGATAAACCTCCTCCGTTTACGAACCATTAACACCTGAATCATAAAAAAAAAAATAAGGATACATAGCCCTTTACTTAGTACGCTCAAAATTATTACAAACCCATTAAAAAAAAAAATCAAAGCAAAAACATTCAACTCACCTGTAATTTATAGAAAAAACATCCAAAAGTATAATATTATAATATGATAACGTTGTCACCGTGTAACAGTGTAACGTTATACTAATAGATTGTATAGATGCCTATTTAAATAAATTCTATGAAGACTTTAGCCTCCTCTAAGAGGTTTTTAGTAATGTATATAATATTTATATATATATACAATTTTCCTTCGTCCGTTGATATATATGTTTATTTTTATAGAATAAAAAATATAATCGTATGTAATTCTACTACAAACAATTTAAAAATTATATTAAATATACTATAGGGACGCGCGTTCAACGTGCCTCTTTTCGTGTCAGCATTTCTACTAGCATTGATTGAGAAAATCGTCCTTAAAACGTATATTATAACTAAAAAGTTATAATCCATTATTAATCTAATTTTTAAAAAAAATACTAAAAAAACAAACATACTTAAACACTGTATCCGATTCTCCAAGGAAGAATTGCACCTTTAATTTACCAATTTTTCTGATAAGTATTTGTATCCAAACAACTAATCAGTAACCATTATTATATAATATTTATATATATATATGCCCACATCACTCTGCAACCTTGCCTGACCTAGACACATATAGTTTTAACATAAATAATATATAATATAAATTATAATTAATATTTGTGCGCCTAAACTCAAGTACTTATATCATATAAATTATGTCCTGAATCAGATGTAAATTATTGGCATTAGATATTAAATAATATAATTTTGCGAAATAGTCTACGACTTGAATCAAAATTTTTTATTTAAAAAATAACATAATTATTATATCAGACTGTATAAACATTACATTAATTAATTTAATGATTCATTTAAATTGAATGGACCATTAACTTACAATATTGAATCATTAAATGTTTAATGATTGTTATTTATTTATGCGACGCGGCATTAGTGTAATAATCGACACACAATTATGATACCTATTACCAAATCAGTGTTAAGTGTATACTACTGCAAAGTAAACGAATCGAGTGTTTGTTTAACTTGATCGCTCGTTCCATAGATTTTAATTTTCGAAGTCACACGAAAATTCGATAACTTAACACCATTAAATGATTTAACAGTGATCAAATAAATTATCAAAAATAATTAGAGTTCCTATTTGAAAAACAGTTTTTATTATAAACAATTTCATAGAAACCGTTTCGCCATGGCCGTGGGATATTATTAGACGCTTTTCAATTTAGCCCGTTTTGACATGGCACGAAACGAAGAAGAATATTATTATTTTCGACAAATAACTCTTTAATAACGGCTGCGTAATGGAAATATAATTATTTTAAACAATAAGGTGGGATATGACATCAAAGATAATCCTAAGTTTGCCCGAAGAAATAGTACCGACGCCTTCAAAAGGTCTTACAATACACGAGTTAGGAATATACATCACCTATATATTGCACATAATATATATATATATATATATATGTTATATATAAATAGAAATATAACCGTGTTAGATATCTCCAAAATAATAACGCCAATAATTTAATGCGTTCGCGGATGCGGTCGAATGCGTGTCTCACGCGCTCAGTAAATTATACGTATATACATTATATGTTATAAACAAAAAAAAAAATAAAATAACCGAAGAAATCATAAATAATGCGGAGTATATAGCTGTTGTTGCGTGGTACAATCATAATATATGTAGGTATTTTAGAAGCCCGCGAATGAACAAGAAAAATAATAATTTACCGAGCTGATATCAAAACGTACTTAAACGTGCGTGTTGTATTCGTGTGGGCAACGCGTGTGATGTGCCGTACATCTATTTATGTAATATTACTCGTATATACGGACGCAGTTACATAATATACAAACCGGACGATGGAATTCGGTTAAAGAAGCCGCAACAAATCAAAGCGCTTTCAAAATCAAAGTCAGCCGTCGTAGTAAAACCTAACACAAACACACCCACGCACATTATAATCGATAAGTACGTATTAACCCTCGGCCGTACACGATAAAGTCAGCTGAAACCTAATTCTAAAAAAAAAAAAAAAAATAATTAAAACATTTAAAAACCAAGAAGGTCGTTCAGCTCAACATTGTATTGTAAGTTTCAATTGTACCTCGGCTTTAAGGAGGTCAATATTGCATTACGGCAGTGTTAAATTTGAATTGAATGATACAGACTATTGCAGCACACGAAAACCGTTCTGAACGGATACAAGCAGCCTCTGTTTCTAATGATATTTTATAATATATTTATGTGCCTACTATAGGTAATTTATTCCCCTAATAATACGATAGATTTAACTAGTTTTATAATAATTATTATAATATTATATCATATAATATTGTCATGGGCTTACAAGTCATTATTGACGTGCTGTAAAACGGAGTAAATTAGTGCATATAGTATATAAAAAACTTAAAATGAAGCTGAATATTTTGAAAATTTGATTATGTATAGAAAAAATAATCAAATACTCGATGATCAAAAATTACAAATCTCTGATATCTCTATATAATCTCTATATTTTTTATAATAACAATAAGTGTTTGATGAAAATTGTTGTTTTTTCGTATAAATGCTCGATTTGTTCAACATTTTAACTTTAAACGTTTATAAAAAATTATTCAATCTGTGTGCTTTCGGTATTATTAATTCGAGAAAGAAACACTTGTGAGGAACTTTGTATTAAATAATAAAGCTTTTTAAACGATAAACAAAAATTATGTCAATATAAATAAAAAAAATTTAATTTTTTCTGATGCCATTCTAATAAATAGCCAAAAAGATTTTGAAAATAATTTCATGTTTAGTAAATAGTATAAATATTTTATGTAAATATTAAGTCTATGTAATTAATATTTTTTAAATAACAACTAAATAACTAATATTATTAGAAGAAAAATGTGTATTTGTTTTTTCATTTAAATAACAAATTACGTCAACATAATATGAATTTATCACACAACTCTAAATAATATATACTTTAAAATTACTCTACAAGTAACTTATGACTTAATTATTTAAAATTGTATGAACTTTGAAGTTTAAACTATTATTTAATTGATTAGTAACAATTTATGAAGAACCTTAAATTACATTTTAGATTTTGAGCAAAGCGATAAATATATTAATATTACAATGATATGTGATTTGTATGTGTGTGTGTGTGTGTGTGTATGTGTGTGTGTGAGAGAGAGAGTAAATCTATTTATAGACGATTGAAATTTTCTTTTATATATATATAAACGAAGACAATAAATGTATGAATAGTTGAAAATTGAATACAAGATTTCTAATAAGTAGTTCATTTTCCGAAAGTTTAAAATTCTTTAAAATATTTTCTCTTTTTAAACTGTTTAAAAGCATGAGCAATTTTCGATTTTTTTCTATTAATGGCGATAAAAAAATTTTCGATGAGTCAAAATTCTTAAAATTAAATTTTTATACAAAATACCACATGTTATTTTTGTATCTGTATATAATTATTAAAAATCTTTACGCACAATTTTTTATATACATTTTTCAAATTTTTATAAAATTTGTCAAAACCACGAAAATTACAAACTACGAGTATTTTTAAAGTAAAGAATTTAAAAAATATTTAATTTTTGTAGCTTAGTTTTGAAAATGTTTCTCATAAATATTTAATACTGAAACTAAGAAATATAAAAATAATATACAAACAAAATAATTGTTTACAGACATTTGAAGAACTTCAAATTTTTATAAGATATCGTATTTTAACAATGAATAACACTATGCTAATTATTTTTTTATAAATCAAAAACATTCGTAGGGACTTAAAACTTTACGTTTATTATATTATTATGAATTTTACTATGAGCAATGACGTTTTTAATTTATTTTATGATATTATCTATTTATACTATGAATCTATTTTACTGTTTCTTATGACATTTACAGAGAGATCTATTAAATTTGGAGTTGATATAATATGATATAAATACGTTAGTTATAATAATAATACTAATAACATAATAAATACAATTATTACGGAATACAATTATCAACCTTTCGTAATACTCAAATAAAAATAAATGACTTAATAATAACTTTATCAAAAAAAATATCATGAAATATAGGTACTCAGTGATATAGAATGACGCTCTATCAAATCATTTCCGCATAGAAGTATTTTTTGTATACAATGATATATCATTAAATTCAAATTTAAAACAGTAACACACTCAATAGCTACTGTACAGCAGAGTGATAACCACTCGCTAACCATTTTTAAATTTTTTTATAGAAAAAAAACTGAAAAAAAAAAAAATTAAAGTGTCTAAATATTTTGAAAATTGAATTACTATATAGAAAACAATAATTTAAGTAACAATACAATTTTTCAAGCTTTACAGTTAATATTTTTTGAAACACATTTAAATGAATAAAATTATTTAATGAAAAATAATAGTTTATTTTTGTGTTTAAAATTACCAACATCTAGTTTTAATCCTCGGATTAATACAACTACACGTAGCTTCATTCATCGTGTTATTATTTATTTTATTCCAGTACAATGTCTATATCACTTAGAATGCATCAACATTTAAAAATTTTAAAATAAATATTATTTAGACATTTTTAATCTGGCTTCCAAACAAACGATTTTAAGACGCTGAAACTGAATAAGTAATCGTACGTAGAAAAAATTTTTCAGTCACCTTTTGCAAACACTGTCTGATCACATACGCAATTACGTTAATAAGATATTACATATTTTTTTTTTAGAAAAACCTAAGTATAATGTTACACCATCAAATGCAAAACCTAGTTGATTTATTTAATTATTATTATTCAATACACACAAATCTGCAGTGTATGCGTTCGTACTTCGCGTACTTTTTTATTTAACACGAATAATCTAATATTGGTTTGCAACAATAATTACAAAGAAAGATATAATATTTTTAATTCGTTTTAAAATTCAAGTCGGTTTGAAATATCTCAAACATTTCATAACCATAAATGATGGGGATAAAAAGAAAACGCAATCGTGTCAGTACGATTTCGTGAACGTTCACGTACATGACGATATGCATACAAACTACAAAGGCTACCCGCAACTTTTCAATCAATGAGAGTGGGAGGTAGTAAACACTAAAAATAGCAAATAAAAATTAGTGTTATCTACTATATCGACGTATAATTATAATACATATATATATATATATATATATATATTATTATTATTATTATTATTATAATTTTATAACATATTAAATAATTGTATGTACCTAATAGAACATATTACGAGTATTATACCTAAATAAATTGAACCTAGCTAATATTTTCATGACAATATGCATACTCATAATTATAAACATACAAATATAAATTATTTTTTAAAGTATTTCATTACATAAAATAATGAGAAACAAAATTAAATTAAAAGATTGATAAAATTTCGAATGAGTAGTTAATTAATTGCATTGCAAGTACTTGTTTAAAGTTTAAATAAGCGAAGTAGTGGACAAACATCATGCGGAGTACTCCCCATTTTGTTACTAAGAATACTCTACTGCTCTAGTCCAGTAACCTAACTTCAAATACTTATAAAGTACCTATTAATTAATTATTCGAAATTCGATTTTTTAATACGTCATTCGAAATACACCCAATAGTATTCTGCTATTAAATATGAATGAAGTTGTATACAAATATAAGTTGTCATTAAAACAACTTAAACCTTAAAAAATATATTCCTTTTTCTTTTAATGTTATACAAAATATGTAAATGTTGATCGATATTTTTTGACAGTGTTCTTTGATAAAAACAAGAACACACTGTACATATAAAAAATACATTTAAATTACAAACAGCGTTTGATTTGTTTGATAATAGTAAAATTCCAACTAACGATAAACTATTTTCACATTTAATAATCTAATAATCAGAGACAAACCACATGATTTAATGGCATATTGATAAAAGTGTGTTTAATATTTTGTTATATTATATTGTTTAAGTTTTAAGTTTTTAATGATAAATATATATTAAAACATGGCCATTGGCCACTTTTAACATACAACCCATATTGCCATATTCCAGAAAATTCTGGATCAAACTCGAATAAAAATACTACATGCTACTAAATCATATATTTATACTCATAAAAACAATAGGTGGGTACAGTAGTACACACAGTAGGTGTCTAACTATACCACCAACGTGAAAACAATTTTAAAAATACGCGTGTCGTTTTTTTTTTCATCGATTTTAATCTATATAAGTAGTAATAGTACTGCTGTTTATAGTAATATACGTACTTAACTAACAATGCAATAATTGTAAATTACTATCAACCTAAATAATAATTCTTAGACTGCACTCATAGTATTTTATTTATTTAGTACCCACATAATATTATATTTTGTGTGCAGCTAATGTGACAACATTTTCTATGCTGATTATTTTGAAATATTTCCATTCTCAATCTACAGTATATCAACAGTTGATAATTTATTTCTAACTCTTATTTTTGCAAATAATTACTGAGTCCAAATGAGCTGGTAAAAAGTATTTATCTATTCTTCGTAAATTTAAGATTTACTAAATTTTAGGTTCTATTTATTCAATCATTAAGTAATATTGTGAAATAAAATTAAAAAATAAATTTTGACAAACTTACAATTTTCATTAATGAATGTATAGATACAATACTAACAATTTATCAAATCATTTTAATTTATTGGATTAGTTTGTCAAATTATAAATAATACATTAGACAGACTAAAAAATATATATAAAAGTTTAATATGAATGGTTTTTCATTACTTTTTAGTTGGGCTTTGTTGGATTAATTAATACTATAATTATTAGTTATTAAGTACTATACAATTGTACAATAGTTATTGTTTACAGATATCAATAATTTTCCCTAATTGGTATACTTATAAAGTTTTTCAATTAATTTTTAATACGCACACAAATTGACAGCTTAAACTGAGGTAAAAATAAACATTCGTAAAATAAATAAGTTTCAAGTTTCAATACTTTCACTGTGGGTTACACGTAATTTATTAAGATTTAATAAATCCAATAATATGACTTACTGATTAGGTATTATATTAATTAGTAATTGGGCTGAGTTCAAATTCTCAGAATCAATTGATTAATAACTAATAACTAATAATTGTTGAAACAATTTACGTATATAGGAAAAACCTTACGTAATGATCAAAGAGGACAAAAACCTAACGGGAAATTCAAAATACGAAGGATTTTGTATTGATTTACTACATAGAATAGCATCACAAGTTGGATTTCATTATGCAATTACATTAGTACCTGACAATAAATATGGAGCTTACGATCCCATTACTAAACAATGGAATGGTATTGTTAGAGAACTAATGGACAAGGTATCTAATCATCACTAAGTAACAAATTATACAATATTCACTATAAAAAAATTTGTTTATATTTCAGAAAGCAGACTTAGCTATGGGTTCGATGACTATTAACTATGCTCGTGAGAGTGTTGTTGACTTCACTAAGCCATTTATGAACATGGGGATAGGCATATTATTCAAGGTAGGTGAGCAATATAGTATAAGTAAATACAAAATATATGACTTCTGAAAAAAATAACTGATAAATCAATTAAAATGTACAGAATCTAATTAATACATCGTTAAGGACTGTTTTAATTAATTTAATTTATTTTGTAAAGAATACATCATAAAGTTTGGTAAAAAAAAAAATAATAATAATAACAAACTACAGCAAACTTTTACAATCATCACTTAAAATCTAAAAAGTTTGCGATTCTCTAGAGCGTTTTATTACTACGCTTAATTTACTTTTCCTATTACACGAACATGAGTGGTAAAAAATAATACAACAAAGACCTGTAAATAAAAATAGAATCAACAAAACCACAACTTTAAACAACAGTTTGTTTTTTATTCTTATTGCAGGTTCCAAGTAATGAACCATCCAAATTGTTCGCTTTCTTAAATCCCTTAGCGACCAGTGTTTGGAGCTTTATGTTTCTCGCCTATATGGCAGTAAGTTTTTCGCTGTTTTTTCTGGCCAGATTCTCCCCGTACGAATGGCGGCCACATACTGAAGAAAATTACCGCGAGAGCCGCTTTACTATTTCGAATTGTTTTTGGTTCGTCGCTGGCGTATCATTGAAACAGGATGCAGGCATCACTCCAAAGGTAAATTAAAATTATATTGTTTTTCAACAATGGATTTATTACATTTTTGTTTATCTGACTATAGGCTACATCCGCTAGAATTTTAGGAGGCATTTGGTGGTTTTTCACAATTATAATAATACCATCTTACACTGCTAACTTAACAGCATTAAGAACAGTTGAGCGGCTACAAAAACCCATACAAAATGTTGCGGAATTATCGTCGCAAGAAAAAATAACATACGGAACACTAGAAGGAGGATCGACCATGTCATTTTTTAGAGTAAATATACAAAAAATATTATATTTTATAAAATAATTCAGCATAACTGCATAATTTTAATAGTTAAACTGTTTAATTATCCTACATTAAATTGTTATGCAAATACGCATAACGCATTAACTTGGCAGCATACACAACTATATTGTATTTGACTAACCAACAACCATGACATAAGCTTATACACTAGTAACACTCGTAATAACTTCTTACTAGTAACATACTTAACGCCACTTTGTCGTACAAGTATGTGTTCACCCATGTAAGTACGCGGCACTATTAATTACTCAGTCCAGAATTTCTATAAAATTGCTTGTTCATTTACTTCATAGACTTTCAATTAATACTATGCTTACTACTAAAGTTTAATGTTATGAACTATTTTTTACACTACTGTCAAATTCTGAATAACAAAATAACGAATACCTTTTTAATTTTAAAACATTTTTCATAATACAATTATATTTACAGGACTCTAAAATACCAATATATCAAAAAATGTGGAAGTTTATGGAGAAACATCAATCGGTATTTGTATCTACTTACGACGAAGGCACAAAAAAAGTACTAGGGGGGAACTATGCATTTTTAATGGAATCAACTATGATAGATTATGCCGTACAAAGAGACTGCAATTTAACGCAAATCAGCGGCCTTCTAGATTCTAAAGGTTACGGAATAGCAACACCGAAAGGTTCAGTCTGGAGAGACAAACTATCATTAGCTGTTCTAGAACTCCAAGAAAAAGGAGTCATTCAAATGTTATATGATAAATGGTGGAAAAATGCAGCCGATATATGTATCAAAGATGAGAAAGTAAAAGAATTCAAACCAAAGCCTTTAGATCTTAATGATTTAGGTAAGTATAGAAACACATAAAAATCAATTTATTATCTTAATAAATTAAATTTATTGGTTATAAATTATATTGATAAAAAAATTAACCTACTAACAACTTTAATTTTTTTCCTACACGATTGATTTTTAACCAAAATATGTTCGAAATTGCACACATTTTACATTTTTTTTAATACCTACAACAACAATAACATAATAAAGAATGATTAGATTAATATTTAAATAAAGAAATTAAACAATATACAATTTAATTCATATAAATATATTAGCTACCTAGTAATAAAAATTTAATTCAATTTTACTCATATTGTTTAATTGAAAAAATTATGGAAAGATCTTAATGCTAAATTCGTATTAAAAATATTTGTTTGTTTTAAACTTAAGAATTTAGTTAAAATTAAATTTCCAATAAAAAATTTTACATATTATCTACTCGTATCAATAATATTAAACTTTTAATATTAGGTGGAGTGTTTGTATTTGTCTTGTGTGGGCTAACTGTAGCTGTTATCATAGCAATATTAGAATTCTGCTGGTATTCCAAGAAAAAGTCAACAGATCAAGTATTTAATATAAACTTCATTTGACGTAATAGCCTTATTTAATTCCATGAGTAATATTTTGTTAAATATAAATTGTAGCAACTACCTGTTTGTACGGAAATGGCAGAAGAACTTAGATATGCAATAAGGTGTGATGGTACCAAACACAAAGCAACGTTAAAACGAACGTGTAATGGCTGCTCACCTATCACTACATACGTACCAGCTCCACTGCATATAAATCATGTTACCAATCAAATTGTAAGTCATGAAAACCAATATAATAGAATATCCATGATTTTTATTACTTGTACACCGAAATACGTAAATTGTGAATATATACAAAATAAACCTCCAAAAACAACTAATGAAAAAAATAACAACACACATTAAAATGAATTTAAAATTACAAATTCCCTACGTTAATAACTACGTTTTATGATTTCTCACTAAACAATTAATTTAATGCATACTATATTGTAGTTAATAGTTATATATATATAGTAGTATATATAAATAAAATATATAATTTACATTTTTTTTATTTTTGTACCTATTAAATCTTGCATCTGTTTTAGGACAATGTTCCTATGGTTGAACTAACGAGGCCTTCGATCAGCATAGACCATGAAGACAAATAACATTTACCTTCCGATTCGCCATCGTTACATCCAGCGAGTCGGAGTCCATTCAAAAATGTCCAATTTCGATTCCATTGAATCTCAAAATCTATTAAGAGACAAAATAAACTGCCTATAAATCAGATCTACGTTTTTGAACCATACCATAAACGAATAGTTACTAGATCTAAATAAAAATTGTACATAAATTGTTATTCCATACATTTTATTTTATATATTTATGTGAAACAAACAATCGATTTCTTTATTGCAAATAAATAACTATATTATATTATAATAAAAATTGTTCTATGTTTATGTTGATGTATTTATATGTTATAGCTATAAGATATTCACAAAAACATATGAAAAATTATGTGTATATCGTATACCTACAATTTCATTAAATCAAATTTAAATGTATCAAAACAAAAATAACTATGTTACTTAGGTTGTATTAACCTTAAAGCCTCTAAACATTGATTCGCTCTTATACTTAATAAAAATACATTTTTCTTTAAAGCTTCCATTGAAATATGTTCCAACAAATTTTTCCATTCTTTTAACATTTGTTCAATCGTTTCGGTTTCGTTTCCGTTTTGCTTTGTATGGTTTATTTTCCACAAATCAATTAAATTATTATTATTATTGGCCGTCTCGTTAGTAACATGAAAATCAATTTTATGTAACAACTTATCTATCAAGTGAAAAGTGTAAAATATGCTTCGAAGTGAACAGGAACTGGGCACGATCTGAACATCAATCTTAAGACGATTTATAAGTAAATTTATAATATTCCATCGAATATATTTGTCGTAGCAAAACTTAGCGAGTAGATTACATTGGTACTCGACATGAATAGACTAAATAAATATAAGAAAAAAAAATTTAATTATGAAAATTCGTGATTTTTAGAGTCAATAAAATCTCAAAAATAACTCATACAATTTAATAACCCCATTATAAAACTGAATTATACACAGCAAACCGATATAATAGATATTAATTATAATAACGTACTAAGAACAAAAATACTAATTGATATAATTGGATACTTTAATCAGTTACTGGTAGGCAATAGGTACATTATTTTAATTTTTAACCGTGTATATAAAACGAGTAACCACCCATGATCGTAAATATTTAATCATATGACAATTGATTAAAAATATGTTATTAAACAAATGAAAATATTGAAAAGTTATATTGATTATTAGTTTAAAAATTAACGAAAAACAAATGAAAAATATATTTAGGTAAATTGAAAAATGTTTGTTAAGTACAAAAATATGATTGAGTAAGTAGACATATTTCTGGTAATGAACTTCTAATAGGAAAAAAAATAAATCATAATAAAGCAGCAAAAATAAAAAAATATTTATTTAGTAATTCTGAAAAAACCAAAACACCAAAGTCCATGACTTCGTCCGGTATCCTAAATTCGAAATTTAATAAGCCTATATATTGTTTTTGCAATAATATTTCATACAGTTAAAAATTAATGTATATCTAATAAGAGTAATCAAATTGGTCACTTAATTTGATAGATCATTAAAGGTGATAACCTAATATTATATTTAGTTTCTATTTAAGTTATTTAAGTAATTCAAGCTTTTATATATTTTGTAGTATGACTTACGTTATATAAGTGATGATTGTTTAAAATTGTAAATGCCGTATTTTGAACAAATGTCATCACATCATCTCGGCAAGTGAACAAATATTCATCATTTTTTGCAATACTCGCTACTAAGTCAACAAAATATCTTACAAGGTTATTATAATCGTCCCAACTACAAACTGCTTCTAATAATTTTGAAGTATCAAATAATGTATAAATGAGAAGATCTAAAGCT